>NC_142461.1:74107083-74258055 GCF_049115385.1 Moschus berezovskii
ATAATGCCTTCACGTGACTGCTTGTGGAGAAGGAAATGGCAACCCACTCTGTATTCTTGCCGGGAGAACCCCATGGACAGTGGAGCCTGACAGGCTGCAGTCCTTGGGGTTGCCAAGAGTCAGACATGACTTAGCGACTGAATAACAACAACACGACTGTTTGTAACGTGTGAGGAGGTTATTCCTGACACACGTGGGTTGGGCAGGCAATCCAGCTGCCCTTCCTGCCTCCACGGATACCTGAAGTGTTCCTTTGTTTGATGCTGACTTAGTTTGTTAAGCACAAGAGGGTTCATTTCATTACCTACCACTCACCCAGCTCCAATTCTAATGCCTCTCCATTGTCTGCAGGATAAATACAACTTCCACAAACTGATATTCAAAGCTCTCAACCACAGCCACACCCAGACATCTAAATTATTTCTAATTGAAATGAGCAAAGATTACCCAGCCTAGTAGATGAGGATACATAACTGCATAAGCTTCTCCTCAAATCTGACTGCTTAGCAAGAGAGAGCGAGAGAGAGAAACAAACAACTATAACACAATGGAATAATGTTTCCTCACAAACAACTATAACACAATGGAATAATGTTTCCTCTGTGTAGGATGAGGGGGCTTTTAGAAAAACCTAAGGTGGCCAGGAGCCATCTCAGCTGGACCTTGAAGTAAGAAGAGGAATTTTGCCAGCTATGGAAGGGGTTTCCAGAAAACATGAGAAAGAATACAAAGGTGTAAATGTACTTTATTTGAGTGGGGGGCGGGGATAGAAAACAATCTAGAGATGCTACAGTATAACCAAGCTATTTCACTGCAAAAATTCCAGTGAGTGACATTGCATTTTATAGGATGCCATTTATATAGAATTCCATATGAATGGTGCCCAGAAGCTGCACATCAGTTGGTGCACAAGCATCTAAGTGGGAGGACTGGATGTGTGACTGGAAAGGTAGGTTTGGGCTAGGTTATAAAGGATTTTGTGGTCTAAAGAATTTATTTATCTTGTGTAAACCCTTGTGATCTGTTATTTCCAGAGTAAAATGGAATTTGAAACCAGAAAAAATAAATAAATAAATAAATAAAGAATTTCTACTTTGTTCCTGATAGCTCTCTTAATTCCCATGGAAGAAAGTATAAGTTCTTTAGAATTCAAAGATCCTCATAACTGAGCCCAAGTCTTGGAAATATTCAACTGTGTTTGACTCTTCAAAATGATATTTATTTTAAAAGATCATTCTTAAAGTAGTAAGTAAAATTGTGTGTGTGTATGTGGTATGTTTCTAGGAAGGAAATAGAGAGGCAGAGAGAGGCACCAGATTTCAGTCAGGAAGCTGTTATAATAGTTTGAGTCAGTGATTCTGAAGGCCTTGAGTAGAGCAGAGGTAGGGGGATCAACAGAAGGATTTGTAAGAATTTCAGAGATAGACTCCAGTGAAATTATTATCACAACCCATTGCTAGGATGGAGAAAGAGAAGGAAAAATCAAGTTTGGGGGTTGAGTGGCTGGGTGGGTGGGTATGATATTCACCAAGACAGGAAATTCCAGATAGTAGCTGGTGTATTACTCTTTGCAAATGTCAGAGGGTAATAGAATATTAGCATAACTAGAGATAAAGGTCTGGGATTCATTAGCATAATCCTGGATCAAAATAAACAACTGAGAATCAACAACAGGACAATAGTAGTTGAAATTCATAGAAATCGGTTTTTAGCTTTGGTTCTGACAGAGACAGTTGTAGTGGCTCATCACACTCCCTATAATAACTTTTTTTAAAAATGGGTATGCCAAATGAAATGTACATTTTTAAAGGACTCCAGAATTTGGGAGAGCAAAGAAGTCTAAGGGAACAAAGTACCAGCAAAGGATGGGATCTCCTCAGAAGAGAGGATGTTAGAGATTGTTTTCTTCCTTTGAGGTATCTGCTGAGTCTTGACATAAGTGTATGGAGAATCCATCCTGTTGTAGGCAGAGACTTTATAGGGATAAGGAGAAAACAGTGGAGCTCAGAAGGTCTTTGGATTGGCCAGAAAGCCTGGGATCTGTTAGAGCTTTCAGTGCAGAGCTAACTCTCCATGTCCACCAATTCCTTCCATCCCATGTGCTGGGTATGCAGTGACAGCAGGTAGAGAAACTAGAGCCTGGCTGGAGGCACAGTCATCCAGGGCTTGGGGTCCAGAGTCCTGCTAGAGGCAAGGGCCTGTAACACCCATAGGATGACACTTCGACCCTCATCTCTCACCATCTGCAAAAAATAATACATAGATAAGATATGTGAAATGTGAAAGTTGAAATTATGACTCAGTCAAAATGAAAATCGTTTAGTCATTGACAAGACATTATTCAGAGAATTAAAGGGAAGCTGGGAGAAAATATTCATTATCTATATATCTAACATAACTTGTATCTGGAATATGCAAAAAACTGAGAAATCAAGAAGAAAAACCAAACTGTCCAATTAAAAAAAAGAAGTAAACAAGAGACTCAAGAAGGCTTTTCACAAATGAAGACATCCAAATGACCCAAAGGTCCACGCAAAGATGCTTAAAATAATTAATCATCAGGGAAATACAAATGAAAATCACAAAGAGAAACTAATGTATAACCACTAGAATAAGCTAAAATGAAAGATTGACAACTGCAAGTCTAGGTGAGAAGTGGGGCAACAGGATTTTCATGCTACGAGTTTAAAATGATAGAACTATTTTGGAAAACTAGTGATTTCAAAAAAAAAAAGAAATGTAAGCATAAGCTTTCTCAAGCAATTCTACTCCAAGCTAATTACCCAAGACATATAAAACTGTATATCCACAAAAAAGCTTGTAAATAGGTTTTTCATAGCAATTTTATTCACAATACCCAAAAGCTGAAAACATTCTCCATCAACAGAAAAATGGATAAAAATAATTGTGGTGCATTCATACAAAAGAGTACTAGGCAACAATGGGGGAAAGTGAACTACTGACATGCACAGTATGAAAGAATCTCAGAAGATTATGTTAAGTGAGAGAAGTAAGATGTAGAAGAGTAACATGTGCATGACTCCATTTATATGCAATCCAAGAACACAGAAACTAACATATAGTGATAGAAGAATAGTGGTTCCCTCAGATGGGGGTGAGAGTGGGCACTGACTGGGAAGGGGCACAGGAAAACTTTTTGAGTGGATGGAAATATTCTATATTTTGACCTTGTCATATGGGTATATGAATATTCAAAGAAAAATTATCAAACAAACTTTTGTTTACCAAAGGAGAAAGGGAAGAGGAAAGGAATAAATTTGGAGGATGGGATCAATAGGTTAAAAACTACTACACATAAAATAGATCAGCAACAAGGGTTTACTGTATAGCACCGGGAACTATATTAAGTATCTTGTAATAACCTATAGTGGAAAAGAAAAAGAGTCAGAATATATATATATATGTATGTATATATTTTTCATATATATTTTATGTACATATATATCTGAATCACTTTGCCATATGCTGAAACTAACACAATATTATAAATCAACTATACTTCAATTGAAAAAATACATTAAGCAATGCACTTTGGATTCATGCATTTTTCTGCATATAATTTACACCTTTAGATGAAATACTCTGAAAAGACTATAATATCACCTATGCAATATTCTGGCAGAGAATAAATAACCTCAAACTAATCACAAGGAAGTAGCATGTGTGTGTTTGTGTTTAGTAGCTAAGTCGTGTCCCACTCTTTTGCAACCCCATAGACTAGCTTGCTAGTCCTCTGTGGGATTTTTCTAGGCAAGAGTACTGGAGTGGGTTGCCATTTCCTTCTTCAGGGGATCTTCCTGACCCAGGGACTGAACACTTGTCTCCTGCATTGCAGGAGGATTCTTTACTGCTTAGCTACCAGGAAAGCCCCAAGGAAATACCAAATGAACATAAATTGAAGCATTTTCTATTTTTAAAATGTTAATGTCATAAAGGACAAAGAAGAGCTGTGGAAACATTCCAGATTAAATAAAGCTATGGAAACATGACAGCTAAACGCAGTCCCTGGCCCTAAATTGAATCCTGTCCTGAGAGGGAAGAAGGCTGTGAAGGACATCATTAGGATAACAGGAAAACTGGACTGTGGACTGCAGGTTAGGTAAGACTGTCATATTGGTATAAAGTTATGAAGTTGACAACTGAGGTATAGTCATATAAGAAAATGTCCCAACACTTACATATATACACTAAAGAATTTAGAGTTTAAAGGGTTTGATGTATATGCTGCTGCTGCTGCTAAGTCACTTCAGTCGTGTCCAACTCTGTGCGACCCCATAGACGGCAGCCAACCAGGCTCCGCCGTTCCTGGAATTCTCAAGGCAAGAACACTGGAGTGGGTTGCCATTTCCTTCTCCAATGCATGAAAGTGAAAAGTGAAAGTGAAGTCGCTCAGTAGTGTCCAACTCTTCGCGACCCCATGGACTGCAGCCTACCAGGCTCCTCCGTCCATGGGATTTTCCAGGCAAGAGTACTGGAGTGGGGTGCCATTGCCTTCTCCATTGATGTATGTGATCTACCTTCAAAGAGAGAAAGCAAAAGAAAAGTAAATGAGGTAAGATGAATTTAGGCTTGTTTTCTTTTCACAGTACTGTTTTGATTTTTCAAATTTTTGTAAATTTGAAATTATTGCCAAATTAATAAAAAAACCTTCCTAAATAAAACCGTTTTAAAAGAAACCCATAGTGAGGAAAAAAGTAGATTATAGAATACTGTGCATTCATCCCATATTGCTAACAATGGTTATTTCTTGAGGGTGGGATTAAATGGCACTAAGGGATAAACACTAACTTTTTCTGTATTATTTGAAATATTCATATTTTTAACATTATCAGGGGAAAAGTTATTTCAATTTTTTTCCAAATACAAAATGACAGTTGAAATGTGATTTGACTCATTTTATCTGGTAGCTCAGACTTGGAGCAAAAGTCAAAACTTAAAACCCCTGAATCCTATTTATTGTTCCAGCTCAAATTTCACCTCTTCTGGAAAGTCTTTAGTTTTAGAAAGGATTCTTTTAGTTGCAAGTGACACAAACTCAACCCTAAGCAATAAATACTGGTGGTAAATATGTTACTTGTTGAAATATAAGGAAGACTTTAACAGACAATACAACCGAAAAAACCATAGCTGGGCTGCAGAAACAGCTGGAACCGAGAATGAAAGGCACCAGATTCTCCATCTCCATCATGTAGGCTCCATTCTCTCTCCCTGCAGCCCATTTTTCCCCACATGTCAAGAAACATGCTGCCTACAGCTCCTTGGAACTTTTCCTCTTAAAATGTACACTCTTAGAAAGAAACGGATACTCTCGATTTTAGTATGAAATATTCCAAGGAAGGAAGCAGATTCCTTCTCTACACCCTGACCAGAGGGTAATGATCAGTTTGAATGACATCCCACCATCGGACCAAGAGCTGAAATTATATATGAACATGGGAACTCCATCATGAAGGAGGTAATGCTTTACTCGTGACAATTCTTAGTTTCTTTTAATAGCTCTCATATCTTCCCGTATTATGGCTATTTGTGTGCTTGCCATAACTCATTAGTAGACCTTAAGTTTCTTAGGAATCAAAACCATGTCTCTTTCTCTGTAGTATTTTCTAAATTGATGGCTCAACGTTTTCTATATAATAGATGAATTATAAGCTCTAAGAAAAAGGAAATGTTAGCCATCATTTTCACTGAAACTTGAACCATGCCTGGCACAAGTTAGCCCCTCAATAAATATTTTTGAGAGAAGGAATAATATATGTTCACTCTGAGTAAGATGGATGGATGGATGGGCAGGCTGACAGATGGTGGCTGGTTAGAGAGATATGTAGGTTTTCTTCTAGTAAAGATAAATTTGTTCTCTTGGGGCCAAGATTGGAGGATCTGACCATGGTCATCAGGCAAACACAATTAATTAACAATTGAAATGATCAGACTCTGACCTTGACTTCATTGCCTGCAACCTGGGCAATGCAGCCTTAGCACTATGGGTGACCTAGAGGTTAAATCAGTCTTCTAAAACGTTTCTCTTAAAAATGAAAAGATATCTGAAAACCCTGCTGAGAAGCATTGATAACCATATAAATTCAATTAGCATATGCTTGTATAGCTGCGGTAGACCAGATACTATTCAAATTCTGGGAGCTTGGGTAAGAACAAGACAGAAATAAATGTCCTATTGCTGCGAAAGTAAAGTACATTTGTTACCAAGTTATATAATAGTAGGTCTAAGCTAGTCTTGGGATCAGGAAGGCTCCCTGGAGGAATTGATATTTTAGGCTCACAGTTAACTAAGTAAAGAGCCTAGAAAGAGGGAAGTGTTACAGATAGAGGGTATAAAAGCCCACATCTCGGAACTTAAGAGGAACTGAAAAATCATCAATACATGTATCAAGACTTGGCTTCCCAGGTGACTCAGTGGTAAAGAATCTGTCTGCCAAGCAGGAGATGCAGAAGATGTGGGTTCGATCCCTGGGCCAGGAAGATCCCCTGAAGAAGAAAATGGCAACCCACTCAATTATTCTTGCCTGGGAAATCCCATGGACAGAGGAGCCTCAGTTCAGTTCAGTCGCTCAGTCGTATCCAACTCTTTGCGACCCCATGAATCACAACATGCCAGGCCTCCCTGTCCATCACCAACTCCCGGAGTTCACTCAAACTCCCGTCCATCGAGTCGGTGATGCCATCCAGCCATCTCATTCTCCGTCGTCCCCGTCTCCTCCCACCCCCAATCCCTCCTAGCATCAGACTCTTTTCCAGTGAGTCAACTCGTCGCATGAGGTGGCCAAAGTATTGGAGTTTCAGCTTCAGCATCAGACCCTCCAATGAACACCCAGGATTGATCTCCTTTAGAATGGACTGGTTGGATCTCCTTGCAGTCCAAGGAACTCTCAAGAGTCTTCTCCAACATCACAGTTCAAAAGCATCAATGCTTCGGCGATCAGCTTTCTTCACAGTCCAACTCTCACATCCATACATGACCACGGGAAAAACCATAGCCTTGACTTGACGGACCTTGGTTGGCTAAGTAATGTCTCTGCTTTTTAATATGCTCTAGAGCCTGGCAGGCTACAATCCACAGGGTTGCAAAGAATAGGACATGACTTAGCGACTAAACAGTTCCTGCAGTATCAAGACTTATCTATAAGGATGATCATTAGAGTAATATTTATGAGAATGAAAAATAAAAAACAACTCATGGGTCCAATAACAGAGGAAAAATTAATTATGCTATAGAGAATTTTAGGTCAGTAAAAAAGTCTATATGATGTTATAATGATGGATACATGTCATTATATATTTGTCTAAATCCATGGAAAATACACCACTAAGACCCCTAATGTAATCTATAGACTGTAAGTGATTATGATATGTCAGTGTGGGCTCATCAACTGTAACAAATCTACCACTCTGGTGGGTGATTTGATAATGGTGGAGACTATGCACGGTTGGGAGGTCAAGGAAATATATAGGAAATCTGTACTTTCCTCTTAATTTCGCTTTGTACCTAAAAACTACTCTAAAAAAAAGTCTTAAGTAAGCTATGCTATCTGTGCAATAGAATCCAATGAACTCTAAAATAACACTACAAATGACAATGCCCAAGATATATTAAGTTTGAAAAAATAGTACAAAGATGTGCAATCAATATGATCCAAATTTTGTTCTTATCTATATTTTATTTTATGTATGCATGGCTTGTCCAGGCCAATTACCCTATTATTCTACCTGTAATCATCTCTGAGGAGTAGAATACAGCTGTTGATTTTCTACCTTGTGCTTTTCAGGATTTTTCAAATTAAAAAAAAAAAAATGAACATGCACTTCTTTTGTTGTGGAAAAAAATGTTAATGAAGAATCAGGCCCCAGGATGTGTTAAGCTGCCTCCCTTGGGTCCCTCTGGTACCACCTTCCACAGGAGGGCCCAGCTCAGAGTTACCTGGGGTGAGGAGGTTCCTGCCCTAGCCGCCTCCTGTGTGGGTGTTTTCCTCCCTCATGAGGGTTTGTTTTCTCTGCAACACACCAGTGCTGATGCTCTGAAAATGACCTCACTCAATGAAAGCTTGATTAAGGGGCTTGACTACAAGAGAAACACAGGGGATGGAGCCAAGCTGCTCGGAGCCAAGCTGCTCGAAGCCAAGAGTCTGGGAACGCTGCTCACTCTTGTGGCTGCAGTACCATGGTGTACCTAGGTCTCTGTTTGCTGAGGAGTAAGAGACTGCTCTTCCTCTAAAATGGGCTGCTGTTTCTCCCGCCCACAGTCACCCCACCCCCAGTGCAGAAGTGCTCCCCTCCATCCCAAAATAATGGGCTCCTTCCAAGGTGGAAGATACCATGAGTGAAGCAGGGAGGGGGTATGAGGATGCTTTTGAACATGAATGCATCCATGTCTCATTTCAAGCACTTGGTCTCAGTCTTGGCCCCACATTGGAATCACTTGCAGAGCTTTCAGAACCACTGATGCCCACGAACCATGCCTAGAGGTCCTGATTTAATCTGTCTGAGCTGCGACCTGGGCTGAGGATCTGGAACCCTTTTCATTTTTTTTTTTTTTTTTTTGCCCAAGCTTAATGCCTGCATTGCATTTCCTACCTTGAGCTGTTCCGTAATAAGAAAACTCTTCCAACATTACCATCCTTCCAGGCTCTCTCTCCTTTCCAATGTTTTTATGGCAATTCTGAAATTTTGTTTCCTGGAGGAACTTACAGTTCTGCTCCTAAGGCTGTGTGGTCTGAAGGCAGGCTCTTAACCCTGGTGAGCCTCATTTCTTGGCTCAAAGGGACCAAGTTTATATTTCTTCCAACACTTGGAAAACCAGCATTATGGTGCCCCATCCCTGAAACTCCAGCAGCAGCCAGACTGCAACCCCCTCCTCTGTGGTCTCACTTTTGGCTCCTTCAAGCTTCTAAGTGTTAATAATTCCAACTCTTTCTCTTTGCTCCCTCCCTTCTAGAGGTCAAAGTTGCTTCCTGCAATTGCTGCCTCCAAAACTAAACATGCATGCGTGCTTGGTCAGTCATATCTGACTCTGTGACCCCATGGACTGGAGTCCGCCAGGTTCCTCTGTCCATGGGATTGCTGCTTAGTCACTGAGTTGTGTCTGACTCTTTGTGACCCCATGAACTGCAGCATGCCAGGCTTCCCTGTCCTTCACTGTCTCCCAGAGTTTGCTCAAACTCATGTCCATTGAGTCATTGATGCCACCCAACCACCTCATCCTCTGTGCCCCCTTCTCCTCCTGCCCTCAATCTTTCCCAGCATCAGGATCTTTTCCAATGAATCGGCTCTTGACATCAGGTGACTAAAGTATTGGAACTTCTATGGAATTATCCTGACAAGAATACTGGAGTGGGTTGCCATTTCCTTCTCCAGGAGATCTTCCTGACTCAGGGATCGAACCCATATCTCCTGCAGCTCCTGCATTGGCAAGGGAATTCTTTACCACTGAGATAAATACTGGGAAACCCTTGATACTGATACTGAGCAGGGGTCCACAAACCTTTCTGTCCGAGAGCTGGATGGTAAATATTTTAGGCTTTTCAGGTAATATGGTCTCTGTTGAGCTTATTTAATTCTACCATTATAGCACAAAGTGGCTGTAAACAGTCTGTAAGGAAGTGAGCATGGCTGTGTTCCAATAAAACTTTATTTACAAAAATAGGCAGCTGTCCAGATTTGGCCCACAGGTTGTATTATAGTTTTCAGACCTCTGCCTTATTCTCTGTTTACACTTTCAGTTACCTAGTTAACCACTTTATACCTAGTTAGCAATTCTTTATATAAAATTTGCTTCATTCAAATAACTATTGTTCTTTCTTTTCCTAACTGGACTCAGCCTCACACAAGTTCTCTGATTTTTTTTATTAGGGGAGCAAAAAATGTTAAGTATTCTCTACAACACTGCCATATTGCTTGAATTTTTTATAAACATTTTCTCTCTTGGAAAAAATGACCTAAAAATGTGTTCTCCTTTAATAAGCACTTAATGTTGTGCTTCAGCAGAAAGGGATTATTTATATGTTGAATATTTCATTTCATTTAAATTTTCTCTCTGAGGAGGAAGCCATTGTATCCGTCTCAGAAATATCACTGTTTATTCCATTTTGAATCTTTGCTCTGATTCTGGTAAATTTGTGTTTTAAATATATCTTTGTAGAAGAAGCAGCGAAAGAATAAGAACTGCAGTGCCTACACCAGGGTAGTTGTAAACGACAAATTAGATAATGGATGGGGAATAGTGCTTTGAGAAGTTAAAAGTACTACATAGATATGAGGAGGTGGAAGAAATCACAAAGCCCTTTCATCAGTCCTAATAAAGGCTCTTAATGTACCTCGGGGAAGTATTTAATCTACTTATTTCCTGTTTTTTAACTACATTTCTCTTATAAGCAGGTGTTTATTGTGCATTCTTCCTCGCCACCTGCATTGTATACATACAAAGTGACGGAGGTCATGTCTTCACCACGAGCAGAACAGAGCCATGGGTTGCTGCTGTTGTTATTGTTCAGTTGCCAAGTAGCGTCTGACTCTTTGCAACCCCATGGACTACAGCACTCCAGTCTTCTCTGTCTCTCATCATCTCCTGGAGTTTGCCAAAGTTCTTGGTCATTGAGTTGGTGATGCCATCCAACCATCTCATCTTCTGTCACCCCCTTCTCCTCCTGCCTTCAATCTTTCCCAGTGTCAGGATCTTTTCCAATGAGTTGGCTCTTCACATCATGTGGCCAAAGTATTGGAGCTTCAGTTTCAGCATCAGACCTTGCAAAGAGTATTAAGAGTTGATTTCCGTTAGGATTGACTGATTTGATCCCCTTGCTTTCCAAGGGACTCTCAAGAGTCTTCTCCAGCACAACAGTTCGAAAGCATGAATTCTTCAGTGCTCTGCCTTCTTTATCATTCAGGATTGAGAAAGGCGTACAAGGCTGTTTATTGTCACCCTGTTTATTTAACTTATATGCAGAGCACATCATGTGAAATGCTGGCCTGGATGAGTTACAAGCTGGGTCAAGATTGTGGGAAGATATATCAACAACCTCAGATATGTGGATGATATTACTCTAATGGCAGAAAGCAAAGAGGAACTAAAGAGCCTCTTGATGAGGGTGAAGAGGAGTGAAAACACCAGCTTAAAACTCAATATTAAAAACAATAAGATCACGGCATCTGGTCCCATCACTTCATGGCAACTAGAAACTTCGAAGTCCTCACCCAACTCAACTATACAGAACAACCCTGGGCAACTGTGTCAGGGTACTCAGCAAAATGAGGGTCTCTCCAGACACAAAACCCACCTTCCTATGAAGGCAGTTCACAGGTTATGTTTTTTTGTTTTTTTCCCTTGCAGAAGGTCTTGGGTTCTCAGCCACTACTTCACAGATTTCTCAAGAGTAATTTTGATTATTGTAGAAGATAAGTCCTCAGACTTCAGGCTTTGAGGAAGACTTTATTACTACCCAAAAATCTTCATATAGGAAGAAATGAGGGAAACACACACACACGTGACACAAAGTTTCTACAACACTCACACTCCATCCCGTGACTGACCTTTCTCAGCTTACAAATTAAATCTACCAAAGAAACAATGGATTATTTTAGGTACAATGGATTATTTTAAATAAGAAGCAAACTGATCTCAGCCAAATATTGCAACATGGCAAGGTGGTCTATGCAGTTCTCTTAAACTGGAACCTGGGTTAGCATTTTCTAAAGCATACTTTTAACCAACTTTTGAAAGAGGTCACACAGTTTGTTCAGTAGAACTAAAACACAAGGTTCTTATTTGTTTTCCAAGGTCTAAACTAGCAATCTCTGTGACAGCAACCTTATTGTTGTGGGACAAAGAGGGAGGGAAGATTTCTTCTGTAAAATGATGTCTTTCTATTTTACTGCACCAAGTTTACAGTGTTTGCTATGAATGACACGGGAAATGTCGTTTGGTAACTATCAGGTCAAAGAATTTCAGGGCAGTGAGAGAACAGTCTTTCCGGGCAAGTAGTAACAGATTGCTCACTCAGCAGTAGAGAATCCACCTGACAGTGCAGGAGATGCAGGTTCGATCCCTGGGTCAAAATATCCCTTGAAGAAGGAAATGGCAACCCACTCCAGTATTCTTGCCTGGGAAATCCCATGGACAGAGGAGCCTGGTAGGCTACAGTCCATAGAGTCACAAAGATTCAGACATAACTGAGTGCTTAAGCAGCAGCATACAAAGTCTATATTTGAAAAATATGTTTTAGGAAAACAAGATCACCCAAAACCAAAAAAATCACCCCCACATATTTGCTTTCTTGAACTTGGACTTTTCATTCCTTGGCTTATGCTTTCTTATTAGCAGATCAGAAGTTTCTGAGCTTAAGACTGTGGTGGAAAAATAGAAGTCTTGTTTTTAAAACAGTTTAATTCATTATTTTTAGTTGTATACAAATTCATGTATTTTTCCTCATTATAAAAACACACAGATTTTAGGGAATCTCCAGAGTACTTACAGCTTTATCAATGAAAACTTTACACTTTCAGTCAAGTGTTTTTTGTTTTGTTTTGTTTTTAATTGTTTGCTTAGAAGGAATGTTCCAAGGGGTCAGTCATTCTTGAGACCTTGCAATACAAAACACCACTGTTATTCAAAAATATCTGTGTTTGTTTTGCTGAATGTTTGTGTCTGGGGGGAGTTTGCCATGATCTAGTATGTTCCATCAGTGGTCAGGCACAGGAGATTATGAGGCTGCTCTTATGCCACTGACCTAGTAATTGGCTATGGGTTCCTCTTGTGAAGTTCGTGAGGTTTGTATATGACCACACTGGTGGCCATGCAGCTTCCTACCTATCATTGTTCTAACTGCTTTGATCTGGAAGCCTTCCCTCAGCCCATAAAATTGTTCCAAAATGAAACATTTATCGTAAGTCTGTGAAAAGAAGGCTCACTATCATTAAGGGGCCATACACATGGCTTCCCTCGGGGCTCAGCTGTAAAGAATCAGCCTCCAATGCACAAGACAGGAGATGCAGGTTTGATCCCCAGGTCCAGAAGAGCCCCTGGAGGAGGGCATGGCACCCCACTCCACTATTCTTGCCTGGAGAATCCCGTGGTCTGAGGAGCCTGGTGGGCTACCAGTCCATAGGGTCAAAAAGAGTTAGGCAGGACTGAAGCGACTGAATACATGCACACACACAAGCCTCGCACTGACTTATTTTCCAACGCAACTGCTGGATTTAGGGAACTGGTTTCTAAACCTTCTGCTGGGGTAGTGGACACAGATAATGCAGATGGCAGGAGGAAAAGTCTTCCTAGCAGATAGAGCCACTGCAATGGTGAGCAACGTAAAGATGGTTAATAATCCTGTGAGAACATGGAAACTCAGTATCTTCCAATGCACATCTCAACATCTGAGTTCACATGGCCTGTGGTTCCAAAGAGTTTTTCATGTCTTTGCAGGTTTCACATAGTTTCACTCAATAGATGCCATAAGGTAACCTCTTTTTCCCTCTAGAGTAAGGGTCAGCAAATGTTTTCTGTAAAGGACCAGACAGTAAATTTTAGGTTTTTCAGTGTCTCTGTTGTAACTTCTCAACTTTGCCATAGACAACACATGCAAAACTGGCCATGGCTATGTTCCAGTAAAACTTTATGTACAATGAAATTTGAATCTCATATAATTTTCACATTCAATGAAACAGTCATGCTTATCTTTTTTTTCCTTTTAACCATTTAAGAATATAAGAACCATTCTTAGCTTGCAGGCCATACAAAAACAGATGGCAGGCCTGATTTGGCCTGCGGGCCATAGTTTGCCAACTGCTGTTCTAAAGAAAAACAGCTGGAACATAAGTTGGAACCAGCCTGAGCCATCCCACTTACAATTCACATGGGCTGAGTTCTCTGGCTACAGAACTTCATGTTCATTATGATAATTGGAGAGGTCTCAGGCCATTTAAGGTCTTCACTGAAAAGTCTACTTAATTCTTGCTTCACATCATAATCTACCTTGTCAAAGCTTTTCAAGCTTCTGGGTTCTGTGGTTAGAATTTAATGCTGGGGGCTTTACATAAAAATGGAAAATTTATTCCATGAAACTAGAAACTTGATCAGAGTCTACAGTGAAAAATGTGTTTTTGGAGCAAGATTTTGGCAAAGTCATATGTCTGCTTTCCTCTAGGGCAGTGGTTCTCAAAGTGTGGTGACCAGATTGATAGCACTAGTAGCACCTGGGGACTCTAGAAATGAAGATTCTTAGAAATTGCCACATACTATTGAATGAGGAACTGGAGGTGTGGCCCAGAAACCTGTATTTTTTAATTGAAGTATAGTTGCTGTACAATATTATATGTTACAAATGTACAATGTAGTGAGTTACCATTTTTAAAGGTTATACTCCATTTATGGGCTTCCCTTGTGGCTCAGCAGTAAAAAATCCACCTGCAATGCAGGAGACGTGGGTTCGACCCCTGAGTGGGGAAGATCACCTGGAGAAGGAAATGGCAACCCACTCCAGTATTCTTGCCTGGGAAATCCCACAAACAGAGGAGCCTGTTGAGGTACAGTCCATGGGGTCACAAAGGAGTCAGATACAACTTAGCAACTGAACAACAGTAAGTCCATTTATAGCTATCATTGTAAAAGATTGGTTATATTCTTTGTGTTCTACAATATATCCTTGTAGCTTATTTTATACCCAATACTTTGTACCTCTTACTGCCCTACTACTATATTGCTCCTCCCCATTTCCCTCTCGCCACTGGTAACCATCAGCCTTTTTCCTCTATATCTGTGAGTCTGTTTCTTTTTCATTATATTCACTAATTTTCTGTGTTTTTTAGATTCCACACATAAGTTATATCATCCAGTAGTTGTCTTTCACTGTCTGATTTATTGCACTTAGCATAATACCCTCTAAGTCCATCGGTGTTGCTGCAAATGGCATTATTTCATTCTTTTTTATGTCTGAGTAGTATTCCATTGTATATATGTACCACATCTTCTTTATCCATTCATCTGTTGATGGACACTTAGTTTGCTTTCATATGTTGGCAACTGTAAATAATGCTGTTATGAAATTGGGGTGCATGTATTTTTTGAATTAGTGTTTTGGGTTTTTTATTTTTATTTTTGGGGATATATACCCAGGAGTGAAGTTGCTAGGTCATATGGTAGTTTTATTTTTAGCTTTTTGAGAAACCTCTATACTGTTTTCCTCGGTAGCTGTGATACTGACCAGGGTTCCTGGACTTCCTTTAATTAATAAAAATTGATAAGAGGTTAGACAGGAAATTCAGGCAAGGGCCCCTGCAACTGTAGGAGGGGGACAAAAACAAGTAACAGCTTCCCTTGCTCACTTCCCCACAAGGGGAAAACTGATTCCTTATATGGAGTGAAGGTATGGACAGGTCCAAGGGTCAGGCCAGAGGGGTGGCTTGGGTAGCTGGCCCACCACTTTGGTAGTGTTTAGTGCAGGGGGCATGCACAGTACTCTGTTTTTGCTCCCAACACCCTGTTTTGCCTCCAGTATTCAAGAAGATCCATGCACCCCAAATGTTCATAGCAGCATTAGTCACATGGACGGAGGAGCCTGGTAGGCTGCAGTCCATGGGGTCGCTAAGAGTCGGACACAACTGAGCGACTTCACTTTCATGCATTGGAGAAGGAAATGGAAGCCCACTCCAGTGTTCTTGCCTGGAGAATCCCAGGGATGGGGGAGCCTGGTGGGCTGCCCTCTATGGGGTCGCACAGAGTCGGACACGACTGAAGTGACTTAGCAGCAGCAGCAGCAGCCAAGACATGGAATTA
Organism: Moschus berezovskii; assembly: GCF_049115385.1. Classification (NCBI taxonomy): domain Eukaryota; kingdom Metazoa; phylum Chordata; class Mammalia; order Artiodactyla; family Moschidae; genus Moschus; species Moschus berezovskii. The sequence continues at coordinate 74,122,880 of NC_142461.1, forward strand.
ACCTATATGTCCATCAACAGATGAATGGATAAAGAAGATGTGGTCCTCTTGGTTGTTCAAAGTCTTCTGTGTTTCCATACAAATTTTGAATTTGCTCTAGTTCTGTGAAAAATGTCATTGGTATTTTGATAGGAATTGCATTGAATCTGTATATTGTGTTGGGTACTATGGTCATTTTTAACAATGTTGATTCTTCCAGTCCAAGAACACAGTATATTTTTCCACATGTTTGTATCATCCTCAATTTCTTTCATCAGTTTCTTTTAGTTTACTGAGTACAAACCTTCTGTCTCCTTAGGTAGGTTTATTCTTAGGTATTTAATTCTTTTTGATGTGGTGGTAAATGGAATTGTTTCCTTTATTTGCCTTTGTGAGAGTTTGCTATTTCTCTTTCTGATAGTTCGTTATTTCCAGTAGTTTGGAAACTATTCTCCTAGGGAAAAATCCTTGAACCCTCTATAAAATAAGCATATTATAATTAGGACTTGGTGTTATCACATGATAGGAGACTATTGATACATTTAATTCACTAGTAGATAGAGGGCATCCAGCTATCAGTCAAGTCCTGGATGATTCCAGCACCAGCTGCCCTGTGCCATAAGCAGAGAGCACACACAATAGCAAGCTGCTTTGTTGGATAATGCAGGTGCACACAGGCAGTTCTGATTTGTTCTGTTCCCTCGAATTTCCTGGATGTCCCCTCCAACTGATGTATTAACTGACAGAGGGGACTCAGGAGTTATGAGATGACTGTGTGGATATAAACAGGTTGTATAAAGGGTGAAGGAGGCAAGCTGCTGTTTTCCTGATGGTCTTTTTCTAATCAGAGGCCTCATTCTTTAAGTCATATAGTTGTTTTATGGTTGGTAAGTGGCAAGAGGAAATAGATGGTCCTTGAGAGAAGCAGCTTCAGTGGCTGCAACAGCTCAAGCAATTCCCCAACTAATCTCGTTTGTGTAATTGATGTAAGCAATTGGTCATGGTAGAAAGTGTAAGAGGTTAGGAATATACTGGAGAGGAAAAATTATGCATTGGCCAGGTAAAACAATAGAGACCCGAGTTGGGATACTGGCTGGTATTAGAATTAGGAACTGTGGAATGAACTGGGCTGACATACAAATAAATGTGGGAAAGGTTTCAGCAAAGCAATAGACATGTCTGTCATCAGAGCTAAAATTCCCCGCCCTCTTTCTTCACTAAGTATCTAGTGGACTCTGGATTAGAACTAAGACATCCTGTTTAAGGAGGTTATTAATGAAGCCCTCAAAACTTCTGCTTCTTTTGAACACAGATTTTAGGGCATCAAAGTGGCCACATATGCAATTTGATTTTGGCTTTAGCAGGAAGTACTCTAAGTTCATTCCCCATCTCATTAGGGTATCTCCCCACAGACAGATGGGACTTCTACAAAGGTCAATCCCAAACTGACTAAAACTTAAACTAAACCACAAGTACAGTGCTTGTGATTTAGTCATTGTATTTTCCACTCAAGGTTGTCCAGACAGGAAAATCTGGTCCATGTGCAAAATGCTATATTTTGCATTATATTTGCAAATATATATAAACATTGCTATATTTAATTTAAAAAGTGAATGCCAATTCAATACACACACATGTCAAGGAGGAAGATATGTTCATTCACCAAGGGTAGAGAGATGCTTTGAAGTCATTTAGTAAAATGATGCTGATTGTTCTTCTTCAGTTCTTGGGGCAATAATCATTCAACCAGGTAATAGAAAAAACAGAAGAAATGGCTCAGAATCTCATTTTTAAAAAGTAACTCATCCTTTAAAAACAAGTTTCAGACAATACCTGCCTTTTGTTGTCGTACAGTCACTCAGTCATGTCTGACTCTTGCAACCTCATGGACAGCATGCCAGGCTACCCTGTCCTTCACTATCTCCTGGAGTTTGCTCAAACTCATGTCCACTGTGTATGTGATGCCGTCCAACCATTTCATCTTCTGTTGCCCCCTTCTCCTCTTGCCCTCCATCTTTCCCAGCATCAAGGTCTTTTCAAAAGAGTCGGCTCTTCACATGAGGTAGCCAAAGTATTAGAGCTTCAGCTTCAGCATCAGTCCTTCCAATGAATATTCAGGACTGATCTCCTTTAGGATGGACTGGTTGGATCTCCTTGCAGTCCAAGGGACTCTCAAGAGTCTTCTCCAACACCACAGTTCAAAAGCATCAATTCTTCAGAGCTTGGCTTTCTTTGTGGTCCAACTCTCACATCCATACATGACTACTGGAAAAACCATAGCTTTGACTAGATGGACCTTTGTTGGCAAAGTAATGTCTCTTCTTTTTAATATGCTGTCTAGGTTGGTCATAGCTTTTCTTCCAAGGAGCAAGCAAGGAAAGTAGATAAAACCCATCCCTAATGTTTGCCAGTTCCAGGGATAAAAGTATGAATGGATATTCACATAACTGTTTCTACACATATTTAAAAGTTACACATCAAGCTAGAAAATTATTAAGGAAAAGATGTTCTATTATGCTATCCAGAAAAAGATACTTTCCTAACAACTTGGAAGCCCATATTCAAGTTAAAATTCCTAGACTCCTTAGAGTTCTGAATCAAAGATGGAGACATGGAGAGTCAGTCTCAGGCCAAGCCTTACTCTCCCCAGCCCTGCTCTGTTGCATATTTCCAGGGACTGCTACACCATTCATGTAGACACCCCAGGCACCTAGCTAAGCTTATCCTTATACCTGCAAAGAGTATAGCCCCTCCTCCCAACACATTCACTGTAGGCATAGGCAAGTGAAAACCAATGGCATAATCAAGAGTAGATCGAGGAGAGTGGCTGTACGGTTTCCAGAACCAGTCTTGGGACCATTTGTGCAAGGAATTCTAGGCTCCCAGCACCCTGAGCATGATCTAGGAGAAAGTGGTGATAAAGTGGCGTGAACTCTTGGAGGTCAGTTTATGGTGATCAAATTGGTTTACCTATGTCTGTCCTGCTGCTAGCACTGAAAGTCTCATGTCCTGGGAAACCCTTCTTCAGGAAGTTAAAAAGTCCCACTTTTCCATTTTGCATCAAAGGTTAAAGAAGAGTGCAAGGGCCATATGACAGCTCCCAAAATACGGGTTGAAATTATTACTGTTTTTAACATCATACAGATAGGGGATTCCCAGGTAGCAGAGTGGTAAAGAATCCGCCTGCCAATGCAGGAGACCCAGGAGATGCAACTTCGATTCCTGGGTCAGGAAGATCCCTTGGAAGAGGAAGTGGCCAATTCACTCCAGTATCCTTGCCTGGAAAATCCTATGGACAGAGGAGCCTGGCAGGCTACAGTTCGTGGGGTTGCAAAAAGTCGGACACAGCTAAGGGATGAATATGCACACACATGCAGTGTCATACAGATATGGTGTACATTGTCCACCTACCATAGTCATTGTCCCTGTCTCTGGTCCCCTGGTTGAAAAATGAGACTTTCCTGAAGTGATTTTAAGAACCCTGAAGGCATTTTTCTGACTTCTATTTTTATTACATTAATTTTTGAATAATTCTCTCTAATATAAAACTTGGTGGCTCAGAGGTTAAAGCGTCTGCCTCCAATGCGGGAAACCAGGGTTCGATCCCTGGGTCGGGAAGATCCCCTGGAGAAGGAAACGGTAACCCACTCCAGTATTCTTGCCTGGAGAATCCCATGGACGGAGAAGCCTGGTAGGCTACAGGCCACGGGGTCGCAAAGAGTCGGACACTACTGAGCGACAGAACAGAACAGAATATAAAACTAATGGGCATACTTCTCTTGTGCCTTGCATTAATTCTTTTCATTCCAAGCTAGCCTTTCAGAGCTAAGGAAATTTAAGAGTCTAAAATTTCTTCAGATTGGGAGACAAGGATGTGGCTGGTTGGCCTCAGGGGGAATCAACATTCACAGTTTTTGAGGCTCAAAGCTACTGCTAGAAGCGTTTTGACCTCCTCCTAAGTAAGATCTGCTACATCAAAAATTCTTTCAAGCTTTGTTGTGAATCTTCCCAGTCCTCTCTGATACTGTCACCATGGCTACTGCTTCAGACCCAGCCTGGGAGACAGTGTCCTAGGGGCAAGACTAGAGATGAATTTTGACAAAGGGATCCTTAGGGTATAAGTTGATCTACAGAATTATCAACATCAAAACAACATTTATTCAGTGGAAGCCTCCACGTCTGTATAATATATACCCAGGAAGGAAGGACTCCGACTCAATCACTGTGAAAACTAAGGCTTCCTAGGGTGAAAAGTCTGGTGTTGTGGCTTCATTTTATCTAGATATTATCCTCTAAGGGTCCTGGGGAATAATGGCCAGAGGTCTTCAGCCCTCATCAGAAGCCAGGAAAGAATCCTAGGGCCTCACTCTGGTGAGGCTATGGGAATAAACCCTCGGGAAGGCTTTTCCAGGTACATGAGAAGCCTTTTCCTTGAGTGTTGATTCAAGTTTTCCATAGTCTAGAGTACTTGTAGAAGGCAATGGCAAGCCACTCCAGTACTCTTGCCTGGAAAATCCCATGGATGGAGGAGCTTGGTAGGCTGCAGTCCATGGGGTAGCTAAGGGTCGGACACAACTGAGCGACTTTACTTTCACTTTTCACTTTCACACATTGGAGAAGGAAATGGCAGCCCACTCCAGTGTTCTTGCCTGGAGAATCCCAGGGATGGGGGAGCCTGGTGGGCTTCCATCTATGGGGTCACACAGAGTCAGATACGACTGAAGTTATTTAGCAGCAGCAGCAGAGTACTTGTGTCAGAGGCACTCGAGAATTTTGTATCTTATAAAAGATTTTCTTCCTGCTTCCATCTTAACTGTATCTGCTCAAGCTAAATATCCCTCAGGTTTTTCCTACATTATGACCTTCAAAGTCAAAGTCAAAGTCACTCAGTTGCATCTGACTCTTTGTGATCCCATGGACTATGCAGTCCACGGAATTCTCCAGGCCAGAATACTAGAGTGGGTAGCCTTTCCCTTCTCCAGGGGATCTTCCCAACCCAGAGAATTAAATCCAGGTCTCCTGCATTGCAGACAGATTATTTACCAGCTGAGCCACAAGGAAAGCCCAAGAATGCTAGCGTGGGTCTCGTATGCCTTCTCCTGTAGATCTTCCTGACACAGGAACTGAACCGGGTCTCCTGCACTGGCGGTGGATTCTTTACCAACTGAGCTATCAGGGAAGCCTCATGACCTTCAGAGGAAAGCATAATTTCAAGTTCTCCCTCTTGTGCTTGTTTAATAAACTTCCTAGACCAGACAGCCTAATGATTTAGCATGACCTAAGCAGTAATGGGGATCTCTTTTTAAACACTGGACCAAGCAGTGTTCCATGGTTGATTAATTTAGACCAGGGATGGAAACAGAGTAAAATGTTTTATGGGGTAGTCTCAAGTGGCTCAGTGGTAAAGAATCTGCTTGCCAATGCAGGAGATGTGGGTTCAGTCCCTGAGTGGGGAAGATCCCCTGGAGAAGGAAATGGCTGAACACTCCAGCATTCTTGCCTAGGAATTCCCACGGACAGAGGAAGCTGGGGTGCTCCAGTGCATGAGGTCACAAAGAGTCAGACATGACTTAGCAACTAAGAAACAACACAGGAAAGATACCATAGACAGAAATAGGTGACACCAAGGAGAGAAAGACAAGGACAGCCCAGGTTTATGACCAGAAATTGAAATGACAAAGCCTTCCAAAATGAAACCATTCAAGATCAGAGGTAGGCCCCAGACAGCAAAGGGAAATCAAGAGCAGAAACCGAAGATCAGATAGCAGGAGGCCACCTCCCTGCCCTGGATCCTCACGGGACCAACCTCTTCACTGGCCTCCAGGACCTCAGGTCTACACATCTTGCCTATTATGCCAGATTGATGGGGCAAATAACAGCGCTTCCTATTTTCAAGTACACTCTGTCATTCATTAAAATCAGCAAGCAGAATAAAAAAGAAGGAAGCACATACCTCCTAAAAGCCAGGGTTTTAATTTTTCCATCTTATTAACACTTAAATCAGAGGTCAGCAAACTGTTCTCTATGAAGGGCCAGATAGTAAATATGTTGGGTTTTCTGGGTCATACAGTCTCCATCACAACTACTTAACCCTGCTGTTATAGTGAGAAACCAGCCATAGAATGAGTAGGGGCTCTGTTTCAACAAAACTATTTGTGAACACTGAAATTTGAACTTCATATAATTTTCACATGTTGGAAAAGAATATTCTTCTTTTTATTTTTTCAGCCATTAAAAAGCCTAAAAGCCATTGTCACTGAACAGTACACTTTAACATGTTTAATGGTTCATTTTATGTTACCTGAATTTCAACTGAATAAAAATAGAAAAATGGAGCCGTTTTAATTTGTGCACTATACAAAAATGACAGCAGGCCAGATTTTATCAAAGGGGTGTTGTTTATCAACCTTTGCCTCAAAGATGCAAACATTATTTTAGATACTCATGTGGAGCTAAATTAATGCTTAATATAGTATTTAAGATCCACTAAAAGTGTACAGCAAAGTGATTTAGTTTTATATAGATTTATACATTGCATATATATTCTTTTTTAGACTCTTTTCCATTATAGGTTATTACAAGACATTGAGTACTGTTCCCTGTGCTATACAGGAGGTCCTTGCTGGTTATCTGTTTCATATACAATAATACATATAGTTTATTTAAGATCAACAAAGTAAGCTATGTGTAATAAACAACACTTTTTTGAGCTGGAGAAACCAAGGTACTTACATGTCATTCAGTTCAGTTCAGTTCAGTTCAGTTGCTCAGTCGTGTCCGACTCTTTGTGACCCCATGAATCACAGCACGCCAGGCCTCCTTGTCCATCACCAACTCCCGGACTTCACTCAAACTCATGTCCATGGAGTCGGTAATGCCATCCAGCCATCTCATTCTCCGTCATCCCCTTCTCCTCCCACCCCCAATCCCTCCCAGCATCAGAGTCTTTTCCAGTTAATCAACTTGTTGCATGAGGTGGCCAAAGTATTGGAGTTTCAGCTTCAACATCAGTCCTTCCAGTGAACACCCAGGACTGACCTCCTTTAGGATGGACTGGTTGGACCTCCTTGCAGTCCAAGGGACTCTCAAGAGTCTTCTCCAGCACCACAGTTCAAAAGCATCAATTCTTCAACAATCAGCTTTCTTCACAGTATCTTCCCTAAATTAGACCCCACAAACCAGTCAATGACAGTATCATGGTTTGAACACAGTCTTCCTATGTATCCTCCCTTCATGAAAATGATAAAAGCCAACATATATGGAGTATCCAACATGTGTCAGGCACTGTTCTAAGTGCTCTGGACCAGTGCTTCTGATTTTGGTGACATCTGAAAGTGTCTGGAGACATGACTGGTTGCTATAGTCTCAGGAAAAGGTGCTTCCTGGCATGTAACAGGTAGAGGCCAGGAATGAAAGCTCCTACAATGTACAGAGCAATCCTCCACAATGAAGACTTACCCAGCCCAAAATGCCTGTCATGCTAAGATTAGGAATCTCCACTCTAAGGGTATTATCTCATTTAATCGTCACAACAACCCTAAGAGATGTCGTTATAATTTCCCATTTAATAGATGGGGAAACTGAAGCCTGGAGGAGTTAAGTAACATACCAAATCTCACCCTGCCAGAATTCTGGGCTCAAAACCAGGCAACCTGGCACCACCAGGCCATAATTCAAAGCAACCATTGTAGTTTTAAAAAATATATTCTTTAGTAGGATTATTTTATTAATGCTCCCCCTAGACTAAAATGGACATGAGTATATTGGTCTCTTCTGACCATGACTCGCCCGTGTCTAGCCTAGGGCCTGCTCCATGGTTGCTGTTCAGTCACTGAGTCATATCTGACTCTTTTGCCACCCCATGGATATAGCCCGCCAGGCTCCTCTGTCCATGAGAGCAAGAATACTAAAGTGGGTTGCAATTTCCTTCTCCAGGGGATCTTCCCAACCCAGGAAATGATTCCCTGTCTCCTACATTGGCAGGTGGATTCTTTTCCACTGAACCACCTGGGAAGCCCCTGCTCCATGGTAGACACTCAGGAAATCAATAAATGAATGAACATACACATTCTACATAAAAGACTCCAGAACCTCTGCTTTTACCATCAATGAAACTTTCCATTTCTCTCTCTGTGGATGGATAAAGAGATAGATAGATCAGTGCAGTCAGTTCAGTTGCTCAGTCGTGTCTGACTCTCTGCGACCCAATGGACTGCAGCATGCCAGGCCTCCCTGTCCATCACCAACGGATGGAGTCTGCTCAAACTCATGTTCATTGAGTCAGTGATGCCATCCAACCGTCTCATCCTCTGTCATCCCCTTCTCCTGCTTTCAATCTTTCCCAGCATCAGAGTCTTTTCCGATGAGTCACCTTCGCATCAGGTGGCCAAAATGTTGGAGTTTCAGCTTCAGCATCAGTCATTCCAACGAATATTCAGGACTGATTTCCTTTAGGATTGACTGGTTTGATCTCCCTGCAGTCCAAGGGACTCTCAAGAGTCTTTTCCAATACCATAGTTCAAAATCATCAATTCTCTGGTGTTCAGCTTTCTTTATAGTCCAACTCTCACATCCATACATGACTATTGGAAAAACCATAGCTTTGACTAGATGGACCTTTGTCGGCAAATTAATGTCTCTGCTTCTTAACATGCTGTCTAGCTTGGTCATAGCTTTTCTTTCAAGGAGCAGGTGTCTTAATTTCGTGGCTGCAGTCACCATTTGCAGTGATTTTGGATCCCAAGAAAATCAAATCTCTCACTGTTTCCTTTGTTTCCCCATCTGTTTGCCATGAAGTGATGGGAATGGATATTATGATCTTCGTTTTTGAATGTTGAGTTTTAAGCCGACTTTTTCATTCTCCTCTTTCACTTTCATCAACAGGCTCTTTAGTACCTCTTCACTTTCTGCCATAAGCGTGGTGTCATCTGCAAATCTGAGGTTATTGATATTTCTCCTGGCAATCTTGATTACAGCTTGTGCTTCATCAAGCCCTGCATTTGCTTGATGTACTCTGCATAAAAGTTAAATAAGCAAGGTGACAATATACATCCTTGATATACTCCTTTTCCTATTTGGAACCAGTCTGTTGTTCCAGGTCCAGTTCTAACTGTTGCTTCCTGACCTGCATACAGGTTTCTCAAGAGGCAGGTCAGGTGGTCTGGTATTCCCATCTCTTTCAGAATTTTCCAGTTTTTTGTGATTCACACAGTCAAAGGCTTTGGCATAGTTAATAAAGCAGATGTTTTTCTGGAACTCTCTTGCTTTTTCTGTGATCCAATGATTGTTGACAATTTGATGTCTGGTTCCTTTGCCTTTTCTAAAACCAGCTGGAACATCTAGAAGTTCTCAGTTCACGTACTGTTGAAGCCTGACTTGGAGAATTTTGAGCATTAGTTTGCTAGTGTGTGAGACAAGTGCAATTGTGAAGTAGTTTGAACATTCTTTAGCGTTGCCTTTCTTTGGGATTGGAATGAAAACTGACCTTTTCCAGTCCTTTGACCACTGCCGAGTTTTCCAAATTTGCTGGCATTTGAATGAAGCACTTTATTGGCATCATTTTTTGGTATTTGAAATAGCTCAACTGGAATTCTATCACCTCCACTAGCTTTGTTCGTAGGGATGCTTCCTGAGGCCCACCTGATTTCACATCCCAGGATGTCTGGTTCTAGGTGAGTGATCACACCATCGTGGTTATCTGGGTCATGAAGATCTTTTTTGGATAGCTCTTCTGTGTATTCTTGCCACCTCTTCTTAATATCTTCTGCTTCTGTTAGATCCATATCGTTTCTATCCTTTATTGTGCCCATCTTTACATGAAATGTCCCCTTGGTATCTCTAATTTTCTTGAAGAGAGCGCTAGTCTTTCCCATTCTGTTGTTTTCCTCTATTTATTTGTATTGATCACTGAGGAAGGTTTTCTAATCTTTCCTTACCATTCTTTGGAACTCTGCATTCAGATAGGTATATCCTTCCTTTCCTCCTTTGCCTTTCACTTCTCTTCTTTTCTCAGCTATTTGTAAGGCCTCCTCAGAGAACCATTTTTCTTTTTTGCATTTGTTTTTCTTGGGGATGGTCTTGATCACTGCCTCCTGTACAGTGTCACAAACCTCCATCCATAGTTCTTAAGGAACTCTGTCTATCAGATCTAATCCCTTGAATCTATTTGTCACTTCCACTGTGTAATCATAAGGGATTTGACTTAGTCATTTGACACCTGAATGGTCTAGTGGTTTTCCCTACTTTCTTCAATTTAAGTCTGAATTTTGCAATGAGTTCATGGTCTGTGCCACAGTCAGCTCCTGGTCTTGTTTTTGCTGACTGTATAGAGCTTTTCCAACTTTGGCTGCATAGAATATAATCAATCTGATGATGTCCACCATCTGGTGTTGTCCATGTGAAGAGTTGTCTCTTGTGTTGTTGGAAGAGGGTATTTGCTATGACCAAAACATTCTCTTGGCAAAACTCTGCTAACCTTTGCCCTGCTTCATTTTGTACTCCAAAGCCAAACTCTCCTGTTACTCCAGGTATCTATTGACTTCCTACTTTCTCATTCCAGTCCCCTACCCTATGTTGAAAAAGTCATCGTTGTTTTTTTTTTTTTGGTGTGATTTCTAGAAGGTCTTGTAGGTCTTCATAAAACTGTTCAACTTCAGCTTCTTCAGCATTCGTGGTTGGGGCATAGACTTGGATTACTGTGGTATTGAATGGTTTGCTTGGAAATGAACAGAGATCATTCTGTCATTTTTGAGATTGAACCCAAGTACCGCATTTCAGACTCTTGTTGACTAAGAGGGCTACTCCATTTCTTCTAAGGGAGTCTTGCTCAGAATAGTAGATATAATGGTCACCTGAATTAAATTCGCCCATTCTGGTTCATTTTAGTTCACTGATTATAAAAATGTTGGTATTCACTCTTGCCATCTCCTGTTTGACCACTTCCAATTTACCTTGATTCATGGACCTAACATTCCAGGTTCCTATGCAATAGTGTTCTTTACAGCCTCAGACTTTACTTCCATCACCAGTCACATCCACAACTGGGCGTTCTTTTTGTTTTGGCTCTGTCTCTTCATTCTTTCTGGAGTTATTTCTCCACTCTTCTCCAGTAGCATTTTGGGCACCTACTGACCTGGGAGTTCATCTTTCAGTGTCCTATCTTTTTGCCTTTTCATACTGTTCATAGATGGATAGATAGATAGACAGAGATACATAGATCCCGTATGCATGCATACTCAGTTGCTCGGTCGTGTCCAACATTTTGCAACCCCATGGACTATAGCCTGCCAAGCTCTTCTGTCCATGGGATTTTCCAGGCAAGAAAACTTGTATGGATTGCCCTTTTCTCCTCCAGAGGATCTTCCCACCCCAGGGATCAAACCCATATCTCCAACATTTTCCACTGAGCCACCTGGGAAGCCACACACACATTTATTTACGTGAAATCTTCAAAGAACTGAGAGTCTTTCCTTCCCATTCTGGAATTCTTTTTGAATCTTACTGTACACATTTCTTCTTAAGCGTGGAGCTGAATAATTAAACTCAAACATTTACTTTGTGCTTTTAAACTCACAGAGGACTTTCTATCTGTAATATCTTGTTTTCACAAGAACCCTCTGTTCTGCTATGAGAATGTGAAACTGGGACTTTGAGGGGGACTTGCTAAAGGTCACATGGCTGTTAAGTAGGGGGATTGGGTCTGACCCTTGGTCTTTGGGATCATTCTCTCATTTGGTTTCCACTTAGGCCTGCTGCTCCCTCTCAGTGGGTAACCTCACCTTGACAACTTAGGGTCTCCTTCCCATGGGTTGCCCTACATGTGGTCTAGTGGGCTACAAAGCCATGTCAAGTGATTATACTCTCATTGGGCCCTAGGTGTGAAATTCTCTGTGCAGATGTATTTATTATGTATTAATATAATGTCTCAGTTTCTTCAGGGCTTCCCAGGTGGCTCAGTGGTAGAGAATTCACCTGTCAGTGCAGGAGACACGAGTTCGATCCCTAGGTCAGGAAGTTCCCCTGGAGAAAGAAATGACAACCCAGCCCAGTATTCTTTCCTGGAAGATCCCATGGACCGAAGACCCTGTCGGGCGGACTAAAGTCTGTGGGGTAGTAAAGACTAGGATATGACTTAGCAACTGAAAAACAAAACAGAGTATATGATCTGAGAGATTTAATACAGGCATACCTTATTTTAGTGCTATTTGGTTTATTGAGTTTTTTACAGATTGAAGGTTTGTGGCAACCTGAATTGTAAGATGAGGGTTAGCACTTTTTAGCAATAAAGTTTTGTTAATTAATATATATATATATATAGTTTTTTAAGGCATAACATTATTATTGCACACTAAACAACTACAGTCTGGTCTAAACATAATTTTTGTATGAACTGGAAAACCAAAACATTCACATGACTTGCTTCTTTGTGATATTTGCTTTATTGCAGTGGTCTGGAACTGAATCTGCAGTATCTCTGAAGTATGCCTATATATGATTTTGGGAATTGTGTCAATAGTTATCCCCAGGACAACAACAAGATTATGAAATGTGAATAAATCTCACACTGGCAGGAAGAATTCCAAAGAGACCAATACAGCTGCCAAGGCTCACTGAGGAGTGTCCTGCTGAGTCTAGTGTCTAGCTGTCTCCAGAGGGGAGTGGGAGTTGGGCATGGAGGATGGAGGGAAGTGAAATTAGACAAGATCTGCCTTCTGGGGTCTCCTTCCTGAGGATGTGAAGGCTTGAAAGGACTTCTTTCCAGGGTTGCTGCATTGTACAACTCCAGGGGCATTGGTTCCCCCACACTCTAAGAAAGTGTACATGGTAGCCCCTGATTCTCTTTCAAAGGAAGCTGACCTGAGGGGAGGGAAGCAGGCTAGGGACTTGAGCATGTCACCTCTATGAGGGGCTAGCTTTGCTTTTTTCTCTTGGCCACCATAGGTGGCAATATAAAGTTCAGTTTTTTAAATGTTTCCCTCCTGTGTCTGCATTGCTTCTTACCTCTCCTCACCCTTCAGTGAAATCAGACCCTCCCACACAGCCTTCAGAGAGGTGGTTGGGAAAAGCTGGTGGGGGTGGTAACAGTAAGGGCACTCTGTCCAAGCTCCTGCCCTCACACTCAAGGCAGTGGTACTGATGCCGGTAAGGATACAGGGCTCCAGGGGCTACCAGAAGTGACATGTGTTCAGGAAAGAGGCCTGTGGCTGTGCTGGGGTGGAAAGGAGAGCCCCAGTTCCAAAGAGGAACAGTTCAGGGCAGCACATTCGAGACAAGCTTCCTCCTCCCAAATATTTCAGACAAAGGGACCCTTCCAGGTGAGGCAGTTTGCACATGCCTTTTGGGTCCAAGAGGAGTGAATTTACTGTTCTCATGTCTCAGAACTGTGAAAATTATTTCTGGCTTCTGACTCACAGCTATTTTTTTTCTTTTTTTACTTTTTTCTCTATTAAAGAGAAGGGTACTTAAAAAAAAAACTGTAATCTTGTAAATAAGAGGAAAAATAACTTTCCCAGTTGTTTTCCCTTGGAAACACATTTACTTCCTGTTCCTACTTCATGCCTTCCCTCTTTTATTCCTGTATTCATTGAGAAAGACTCTTACTAGCTGCCCCCTTCCTGAGCCTGCTAAGGGCTGGAAACCAACAATGGCAGGCCAGGTTCCTACAAGGGAATTGTTGACAATTTATCCAGGAGGCGCCAAACAAAGGCAAGAACTCTGAAAGCCACAGCTGGGGGGCAGCCCCTGGAAGCAGGAGCTGGTCTCCCTTGCAGGAATTCTCTCTGTGGAACGAGGTGTGCAAAGAATCAGAATCGCAGCTCCCCAGGGACGTCTAATAGGCCCACCTGCAGAGCGTGTCCCTGGCCCCAGCCACGGAGGACACCTTCAGGGTGGAAGGACCCCAACCCCTGTCGTTTGGAGTAAGTGACATTTTAACACCCTTAAAAGGTGAAGAACTTCCCTGGCATTAAGGGAATTGACTTCTAATGCAGGGACCACAGGTTCAATCCCTGGTTGGGGAACTAAGACCCCACATGCACACAGTGTGACCCACCCCCTAAAAAAAAACAACGGTGAAGGTGTTTCTCCTGTAAAGAAGGGAGGGAGGGAAGACAGGCTTGGGTAGAGGGACCAGCATATACTAAAGACAGAGACTTGGAACAGTGTGAGCATTTAGGAATCTGCTAGAAAGGGACCATCCCCATGGAAAAGAAATGCAAAAAAGCAAAATGGCTGTCTGAGGAGGGCTTACAAATAGCTGTGAAAAGAAGAGAAGCGAAAAGCAAAGGAGGAAAGGAAAGATATAAGCATCTGAATGCAGATTTCCCAAGAATAGCAAGGAGAGATAAGAAAGCCTTCCTCAGTGATCAATGCAAAGAAATAGAGGAAAACAACAGATTAGGAAAAACAAGAGATCTCTTCAAGAAAATTAGAGATTCCAAGGGAACATTTCATGCAAAGATGGGCTCGATAAAGGACAGAAATGGTATGGACCTAACAGAAGCAGAAGATATTAAGAAGAGGTGGCAAGAATACACAGAACTGTACCAAAAAGATCTTCACGACCAAGATAATCACGATGGTGTGATCACTCATCTGGAGCCAGACATCTTGGAATGTGAAGTCAAATGGGCCTTAGAAAGCATCACTACGAACAAAGCTAGTGGAGGTGATGGAATTCCAGTTGAGCTATTTCAAATCTTGAAAGATGATGCTGTGAAAGTGCTGCACTCAATATGCCAGCAAATTTGGAAAACTCAGCAGTGGCCACAGGACTGGAAAAGGTCAGTCACTCCAATCCCAAAGAAAGGCAATGCCAAAGAATGCTCAAATTACTGCACAATTGCACTCATCTCACACGCTAGTAAAGTCATGCTCAAAATTCTCCAAGCCAGGCTTCAGCAATATGTGAACCGTGAACTTCCAGATGTTCAAGCAGGTTTTAGAAAAGGCAGAGGCACCAGAGATCAAATTGCCAACATCCGCTGGATCATGGAGAAAGCAAGAGAGTTCCAGAAAAACATCTATTTCTGCTTCATTGACTATGCCAAAGCCTTTGACTGTGTAGATCACAATAAACTGTGGAAAATTCTGAAAGAGATGGGAATACCAGATCACCTGACCTGCCTCTTGACAAACCTGTATGCAGGTCAGGAAGCAATAGAACTGTACACGGAAAAACAGACTGGTTCCAAATAGGAAAAGGAGTACGTCAAGGCTGTATATTGTCACCCTGCTTATTTAACTTATATGCAGAGTACATCATGAGGAACGCTGGGCTGGAAGAATCACAAGCTGGAATCAAGATTGCCGGGAGAAATATCAATAATCTAAGATATGCAGATGACACCACCTTTATGGCAGAAAGTGAAGAAGAACTAAAAAGCCTCTTGATGAAAGTGAAAGAGGAGAGTGAAAATGTTGGCTTGAAGCTCAACATTCAGAAAACTAAGATCATGGCATCTGGTCCCATCACTTCATGGGAAATAGATGGGGAAACAGTGTCAGACTTTATTTTTTTGGGCTCCAAAATCACTGCGGATGCTGACTGCAGCCATGAAATTAAAAGACGCTTACTCCTTGGAAGGAAAGTTATGACCAACCTGCTGCTGCTGCTGCTAAGTCACTTCAGTCGTATCCGACTCTGTGCGACCCCATAGACGGCAGCCAACCAGGATCCGCCGTCCCTGGGATTCTCCAGGCAAGAACACTGGAGTGGGTTGCCATTTCCTTCTCCAATGTGTGAGAGTGAAAAGTGAAAGTGAAGTCGCTCAGTCGTGTCCGACTAGTAGCTACCCCATGGACTGCAGCCCACCAGGCTCCTCGGTCCATGCGATTTTCTAGGCAAGAGTACTGGAGTGGCTTGCCATTGCCTTCTCCGATGACCAACCTAGACAGTATATTAAAAAGCAGAGACATTACTTTGCCAACCAAGGTCCGTCTAGTCAAGGCTATGGTTTTTCCCGTGGTCATGTATGGATGTGAGAGTTGGATTGTGAAGAAAGCTGATCGCCGAAGAATTGTTGCTTTTGAACTGTGGTGTTGGAGAAGACTCTTGAGAGTCCCTTGGACTGCAAGGAGATCTAACCAGTCCATTCTAAAGGAGATCAATCCTGGGTGCTCATTGGAAGGACTAATGCTAAAGCTGAAACTGCAATACTTTGGCCACCTCATGCGAAGAGCTGACTCACTGGAAAAGATTCTGATGCTGGGAGGGATTGGGGGCAGGAGAAGAAGGGTATGACAGAGAATGAGATGGCTGGATGGCATCACCGACTCGATGGACATGAGATTGAGTGAACTCCGGGAGTTGGTGATGGACAGGGAGGCCTGGAGTGCTGTGATTCATGGGGTCGCAAAGAGTCGGACATGACTGAGCGACTGAACTGAACTGAGAAAGGTACCCAAGTGAGGGGGACACAGGTAGGAGTGATGGGAAAACAGACTGAGAAGGAAAGGCTAGCTATGATCCAGACTTGAAAAGTTAAGGAACCCCTTCATCTTTAAAGTAGTTTCTCTGTGTTTGTAGCAAGTTAATTTCCTCCTGTTTGGATAACACTAAGTATTAGGCTGTGAGAAAATGGGGCAGGGAAAACTTTCAACAAAGCCAAAAGAAACCCACACCCTGACAACTCACTCTGCTATCTGATAAGCACTAAATTAATTTCCATATTAACACATTATGTGGAGATAAGACACAGAAACAGGAATCACAAAAGACACACAGGGCTCTTCTTAAATTTCTGAGACAGTGCATGAATTAGTCTGAAGCCCAGGAAACATAACACAGGAGAGCTTTGCAGGGAGCAGCTGTACAGAGATAGATTACCTGGAGAAATAGGTTTGGCTCTGAAACTGATGTTTTCTTTTCCTCTGTGAATGGAACAAGATAAGACACGTCTCTTACAAAATGTAACTGTTTCTGACACTCTTTCCCCCTGACTCCCTCCTGCACCTCTCCAAGTGCTGCCAGGCACCCAAGCAAGCTCTCGGCAAGACCCAAGAATTCATTATCCAGCCATTATCCAGCTGGGCCTCCAATCCAGGCCCCAGCAACCTTGTGGATGAAATTGTGCAAATCCAGGGAAAAAAGCCTGTTCCTGATCCTCTCAGGCTTGGCTCTGTGTTCTGTGTTCTGTCAGTCCAGCTTTGTGAAGTGAAAGTCACTCAGTCATGTATGAGTCTTGCTGCCCCATGGACTATACAGTTCGTGGAATTCTCCAGGCCAGAATACTGGAGTGGGTAGCGTTCCCTTCTCCAAGGGATCTTCCCAACCCAGGGTTTGAACCCAGGTCTCCCACATTGCAGGTGGATACTTTACCAGCTGAGCCACAAGGGAAGCCCAAGAATACTGGAGTGGGTAGCCTATCCCTTCTCCAGCCAATCTTCCCATCCCGGCAAATGAACCAGGATCTCTTGCATTGCAGGTGGATTCTTTAGCAGCTGAGGTACCTTGCATGATGAATTAAAGAATTTTCCATGTGGCTGAAGGCACTGAGGAACCATTACCGCTGGACCTAATACTTACACATTTTTAACTTTCCCTCTTTTAACCAGGAGCCAGGGAGAAAAGATAGACTGCAGCTGAATTCTTTCTATGCTAAGACATGAAGAGCCAGAGCTCCCCAGAGCCCCGCAAGTTGCATTTCTCCAAGTTCACTTGGGCAAGTCAGAACCCTTCATTTTCCTTCTCTGTTTAATGAAAAAAAAAATTAGCTGCATGATTTCTTTTCTTGTTTTGTTTATTTATTTATTTATTTTTGGCTGTCCTGGGTCTTCGCTGCTGTGAGCGCTTTTCTCTAGTTGCAGTGAGCAGGGCTACTCATTAGTTATGGCGCACGGGCTTCTGGTTGTGGTGGCTTCTCTTGTTGAAGAGCACAGGCTCAATAATTGTGGCACAAGAGCTTAGTTGCCCTGTGGCATGTGGGATCTTCCCGGATCAGGGATCAAACCTGTGTCCCCTGTGTCCCCTGCACTGGCAGGCGGACTCTTCACTGAGCCACCAGATGAGCCCAAGCTGCATGATTTCTAATATCCCTGTGTATGTTAACGTCCTATCATTCCTAGGATAGTATTAATTAATAGCAACCTGTGCTTTCACAGGGCTTCCCAGGTGGCTCAATGGTAAAGAATATACCTGCCAATGTAGGAGACGCAGGTTAAATCCCTGGGTTGATAAGATCCCCTGGCGAAGGAAATGGCAACCCACTCTAGTATTCCTGCCTGGGATATCCCATGGACAGAGGAGCCTGGCAGGCTGTACTTCATGAGGCTGCAAAAGAGGCTAGGTCAGACACGACTTAGCAACTAAACAATGGCAACAACAACAAATGCTTTCCCGTTGTGGTGGCCGTAGTGGTGAGCCTGCCTAGGACCCTTCAGTAAAGACTTTATTACTCAGATACTAGGAATGTCACTGGGGAGAGTTGCTTCAAGCTGCAGAGAGTGCCAAACTGTCCTGGGACAGCCCACCTGCTGGACATGGCGTATAAGCACCCAGCCCTTCCACCTTTACTGACACTATGTCAAGGGCATTCCAGCTCCAGAGCTCTCCATGCAATTGGCCAAGTCTTTCATTTGGCCTCACCTTCTCCCTCTGCCTCCTTCTTCTATGATATTGCTCCCGCAACTTCTCCTTAACCAGCATCCTGCAAGCTAACCCCCATCTCTCAGTCAGATACTTAGGGAACCCAACCTACCATGCCTATTCTCATAGACATACAGTTTGAGCCTCTGAGGGTATCTCATCCCAGGTCTCCACCCTCATTTTACAAACAAGAAAATGAAGGCTCAGAAAGTTATTTACCAAGTTCGACCCATCGGCAGAACCAGAACTAAATCACTCGCATCCTAAGTCTCAGGGATGTCCTCTTCCTATCACACCTCACTGCCTTCTCCAGCTTACCTCATTTTCCTTGCATGGTGGAAAGAGATGCGTAGGCAGAGACAGAAATTGATTTATCCATCCATCTCCACTGCAAAGGAGACTAATAAGCAAATGCATGAATTCCTGAGTTATTCACTGCATCTACTTTAAATAAATAAACCATCGGTTTTCATTTGAGGATTTGTTTTTAACCTCCTTGTGAAGCCAGATCACACACAAGCTCTGAATTCAGTTCAGTTCAGTTCATTTCAGTTCAGTCGCTCAGTCGTGTCCGACTCTCCACGACCCCATGAATCACAGCACGCCAGGCCTCCCTGTCCACCACCAACTCCCGGAGTTCACTCAAACTCATGTCCACAGAGTCGGTGATGCCATGCAGCCATCTCATTCTCCGTCGTCCCCTTCTCCTCCCGCCCCCAACCTTTCCCAGCATCAGAGTCTTTTCCAGTGAGTCAACTCGTTGCATGAGATGGCCAAAGTATTGCAGTTTCAGCTTTAGCATCAGTCCTTCCAATGAACACCCAGGATTGATCTCCTTTAGAATGGACTGGTTGGATCTCCTTGCAGTCCAAGGGACTCTCAAGAGTCTTCTCCAACACCACAGTTCAAAAGCATCAATTCTTCGGCGATCAGCTTTCTTCACAGTCCAACTCTCACATCCATACATGACCACGGGAAAAACCATAGCCTTGACTAGACGGACCTTGGTTGGCAAAGTAATGTCTCTGCTTTTTAATATACTATCTAGGTTGGTCATAACTTTCCTTTCAAGGAGTAAGCGTCTTCTAATTTCATGGCTGCAATCAGCATCTGTGGTGATAGGAACCAGGAAACGAGTTTTTGTCTCAGATCCTCACTCTTTTGTTGCAAATATGCTGCTGTTTGATATTAGGCTCTTCCATATCCCAAGACTGATTGAGGTTAAGGAGTGGGAATGATGTAAATCATATTATGAAATAATGACCAGTGAGGATGGTTATGTCAGATGCTGTCTTTGGGGGAAGTTGGATGAAAGATAAACAGGAACTTTCTGTATTCTTTTTGCGATATCTTGTAGTTAAAAGTATTTCAAAAGACAAAGTTTAAAAATAATAATAACTGAATGATAGTTTCATTGATCCTAACAGGGAATGTTTAGGGATGACTTGAGTTGGCATGAACAGGGAGGAATGGACAGATTATATAACATAGTCAAATGCTTAATTGCAAGGTTAGTGCATTCTGAATGTCACTCAGTGAGGTGGAGGACAAACACTGTTTCACCAGGCATCTTTTATTTTTGTTGTCTAATTGAAGTATAGATATTTTGCAGCATCATGTTAGTTTCTGGTATATAGACATGATTCAGTTTTATACATATATATATATATATATATATTCTTTTTCAGGTTCTTTTCCATTATAGATTATTACAAGACACTGAATACAGTTTCCTGTGCTATACGGTAGATCCTTATTGTTTATTTATTTTAAATATAGTTGTGTGAATCTTTGAATCCCTAAAATTAGGATAAACTCCTAATTTATAACCCCCCCTTCTTTCCCCTTTGGTAACCATAAGTTTGTTTTCTGTGTTTGTGAGTCTGTTTCTGTTTTGGAAATAAGTTCATTTGTATCATTTTGTTAGATTCCATATATAAGTGATATCATATGATACATCTTTCTCTGTCTGACTTCACTTAGTAAAATAATCTCTAGGTCCATCCATGCTGCTGCAAAGATGTGCCACATCGTCTTTATCCATTCATCTGTTGATTTTGGTTGCTTCCATGGCTTGGCTATTGTAAATAGTGCTACTATGAACATTGGGATGCATATATCTTTTCAAATTAGGGTTTTCTCTGAGTTTATGGACATGTATATTTAAATTTATTTTATCAAAGTATAGTTGATTTAGTCAATTTCTGCTCTCAACAAAGTGATTCAGTTATATATATATATATGCACACACACACATTCAGTTTTATATATATATATATATATATATATATATACATGTATACACACACACATTTTTTCACATTCTTTTCCATTATAGTTTATCACAGGATATTGACTATAATTTTCTGTGATATACAATAGGACCTTGTTTTGTTTATCTATCCTACAATATATAGAATAGTTTTTGTCTACTAATCCCAAACTCCCCATCTATCTCTCCCACACACACCGCTTCTTGACAACCACAGGTCTGTACTCTGTGTCTGTGCATACAGGTGTGCATTTTTAAAAGCTTGTCCTCTATGACTTAAAAAACTTAAGGCCTTGTTACAGAATACAAATTTGTCATGTGCCCGATACACAGTGAGCCTAAACAATACAGAAGTGTGGGAGTTTGGAGCAGAGAATGCTTTACTGCAGTTCCGTGCAAGAACAGGTAGCTTATGTCCCCAGATACCCCCAAATCCTCAAAGAATTTCAGCAGAACCTTTTCAAACACAAGGTCTTTAAAAGAAAGGGGGCGGGTCTCAGGGTATGTGATTAACTCATGCACAATTCTCTGATTGGTTGATATGGAGGTATCAGGGCAGTTAATATGATCTTAGGCTCCAGTACGTCTGGGAGCTACATGCTCATGATCATCAAGTAGTTAATTTCTTCCATTTGGTGGTGTTTTTGAACATCTGAAAAACTCAGGAAATATGGAGGTATGCTACAGGAGAGGATATGGGGGAGAGGTCTGTCCCTGGGAAGGCACCACAGGGTCCTGCTCCCTTGCAGACTTACCTGCATTTTTTAAGCCAGAGCCTTGAAAAATGTTTGCTACAGCACCTACGTTCTGTTCTAGTTAAATCTTACAGTCTCCCCCACCTCGAGGGCTATCATCCACTGGGTCTGACCAACTCCTTCATTTTACAGATGAGAAAAAAGGAAGCACCGATAAGTAAAAAAGCTTGCTCAGGTTGCCCAGAGAGTGGCTGATTTCATAGAATAAAAACAGAAAATTCCAAGTTATAAACAGACACCTGGCCTGTGGTTTGCAGAGTGTCTTGTCCTCTCCAAGAGCCTACTGTCGGAGAAGCAGAAGCCACATACCAAATGAGTGCCTGGGACCTCTGCCCAGTGGAACAACATCAGGGATGGTCCCTTTCCAGCCCACTGGCTCTAGCCAAGAGCCCCCAGCAACACAGTCCTACAGGCTGTCCAAGGTAGTCTCATGGAGAAGGATCCTGAATGCAGGAGCTGTCTACAACTCACTCAAGAACAGAGGATTTTCAGTTTTGAAACTAACCTTCATTCCTGGGTACTGTCAAATAGAAATAAAATGTCACCTCAAAAAGAAAAAGAAACCATTCAACTAACTGTAGACAACTGCATCCCATCACAATGCCATGCCATAAAAGTTCCATTTCTTCTCTGAGTTCTGATGTTTCTCCCAAGAAAAGAAATGTTTTTGCAGTTACAAGATGCAAATATGAATCAAAACCACTGTTGATTCAAAATGTATATTATCTTAGAGATGTTTGGCTTCCTATAAAATAGCCATGGATTCTAGTGCATATTTCAATGTTCACAGGAATAAGGACAGTGTGAGGTTTTATCTGTGCACATATTGAAGGCATTTTTTAAATTACTTGTAAATTGCAGTATATACACAACCAAGTGTACAGAGCTGATTAATTGTTATATATTATTGATCTGGTAGCCACCATGCTGACCAAGATAGAGAACGTTTTCAACACCACCACAGTGTTCCTGCTGCTACTGCTGCTGCTGCTAAGTCGCTTCAGTCGTGTCCGACTCTGTGTGACCCCATAGACGGCAGCCCACCAGGCTCCCCCATCCCTGGGATTCTCCAGGCAAGAACACTGGAGTGGGTTGCCATTTCCTTCTCCAATGTGTGAAAGTGAAAGTGAAAGTGAAGTCGCTCAGTCTTGTCTGACTAGTAGTGACC
This sequence comes from Moschus berezovskii, assembly GCF_049115385.1. Classification (NCBI taxonomy): domain Eukaryota; kingdom Metazoa; phylum Chordata; class Mammalia; order Artiodactyla; family Moschidae; genus Moschus; species Moschus berezovskii. The sequence goes on from NC_142461.1 coordinate 74,145,637, forward strand.
CCATGGACTGTAGCCCACCAGGCTCCTCTGTCTATGGGATTTTCTAGGCAAGAGTACTGGAGTGGCTTGCCATTGCCTTCTCCAACAGTGTTCCTAGGGCACACAAATATGGACATGACATTTAAATATTATGCAAATTGAGGCCTCTTGTGCCCTCTGCCTGGGTGTGGCCAGCTTATCCCAGATGTGTAATGGACTCCCAGAAGTAGCCAGGGGAGATTGGAGGAAAAATTTCTCTTAAAGGCAATTGCAAGACATTCAGGCATGTAACATCAGAACCTCTCCAAGCATCCCCATGCCCTTGAGAACATTTTCTTGACAAAGTAAAGGAAATCTTAAGGGGCAACGATCCCCAACATCTTTGGCATAGGGGACCAGTTTTGTGGAAGACAGTTTTCCACAGACTGAGGCAGGGGGATGGTTTTGGGATGATTCAAGTGCGTTATATATATATGTTTTTTCTGGCTGGGCTGGTTCTTCATTGCTGCCCTGGGGTTTACTCTGCTGCATCAAGCAGGGACTACTCTCTAGCTGCGGAGCTCGGGCTTCTCATTGCGATGGCTTCTCATTGCAGTGGCTTCTCTTGTTTCGGAGCATAGGATTTAGGCACTCAGGCATCAATAGTTTCAGCACATGGGCTCAGTAGTTGCAGTTTGTGGGTGTAGTCGCTCCTTGACGTGTAGGATCTTCCCCAGCAAAGGATCGAATCCATGTCCACTGAACTGGTAGACAGATTCTTAACCACTCGACCACCAGGGAACTACCAAGTGCACTACATTTATTGTGCACTTTATTTATATCATTATTACATCAGCTTCACCTAAGATCATCAGGCATTCAATCCCATAGGGACCCTGCTTAAGGCAAGGAAAAGGAGAATGGGAGCTGGATGAGGATGGCAGTGAATGTGAAGTTCAAGGAAAATTCGAATGTGGCGGACAAGAGGAAAACAGCAGTGAAACCTGATAGGCTTGAGTTGTAAATGACAGTTTTCAGTAAAGAATGATAATGCTTGAAGGTTTGTTTAATAGCCACTGAGGGGTGGAAACTTTGGTCTAGAAGCTGAAAAAAAAGATGCTCCTACTGCCTTTAAATCCCTAAACTGATGTTTACAGAGATATGTCTTTTCTCTCTCCTTGATTGTCGAGTCCAGTGCCAAGTATCAGCTTTGATTCTGTTTTTTTCCAGTGGGAAATTTCCTTCCACTCTAAAGTCAGGATTTAATAACATAAAGCTGCTGTCAAACCGGGATTTGAGATCTGATTTCACCAACCTTCTTTTTTCTAGGTCACATTTAAAAATCTTTCGTACTTAGAATCTTCTACCCAGAAGGTTTTCCTCTGTCAGGGACATGACAGCCCACTCTTCAAATTAGAAACTTTCCTCTATCTTCCAAAATCCAATTTTTAGTCTGAAAGAAGAGTTCCCCAGCTTCATCCACCTCCCAAAAGCACAGCCTCGTGTCCTGCCCGTGTTTTAACCAAGGCCTGGTTTGCTGATGAACTAAGCCAAGCTGTGCTGAGGACAGTTTTATTTAAATAAGACACTTGAAGCTGTGGGCTGCCTGGAGACCTTTGGCATCAGATGGTGTTAGGACCTCCAGGTGGTGATCTTTGACTAAAGGAGGAAAGAAAATAATAAATAGAAGGCATCATTTTTCAGAGGGTTCAGCTCATCCTCTGTAATCTATAAGCCTTTTAGCTTTCTTAGATGTCTAGCATAAGTGAAAATTTTGAGAAAATATCAAATCTCAGTGAGCAGGATTTTTTCTTTCCCTACAAGTTGGGGCTTCATTCATCTGTGTATGTATAGCAAGAGTCCCAGTTGAGCTCAAGTCAGAGTTCACCCCCTGCTGTAGAACTAGCGGGGTCCCATCATGCCTTGGAATTTCTATTTGTCTTGAGTTGATATATACAGAGGATTTGTTTCCTGGCTTCAGGAAGGAGGGAGAGTTTTGTGCACAGATATCTGGACAAAGAAATCCCATCTTGGCTTCAAGACCTACATTTTTTTCCCACCATGTATACCCGTCTCCTTACAATGTCATCTGATTACAATATGTAACTATCACACATTCATTGTAAATAGTTCCAACAACTTTTAAAGATATAATACTTTAAAATATAAAAATGTAATAGAATGTTTATTTTATCAAATTTATTTTATGTATTATTTTATTAGTTTATTTTATATATTATTTATTTCATAAAAATGGTACCATCCTAAATAACAAAGACTAATATTTTGGTGACCACTTTTGCAAGCATCTTTTTATGCATACATGCACATATCTAAGTAATTTTACAAAAATGGGATCTTATATAAATGATCATTTTTCCTGTGGACACCTTTCCCCACCTCTCTCTGTCCTCACCCCAGTCAGTAGTCCATACCCATCTCCATTTTCCCCAATTAACCCTTGTGTCTTAGCGAGAAAGCAGAGCCTGAGACAAGGATTGACACACAAGTAGTTTATTTGAGGCAGTGACCCAGGGAACAGGAATGAAGAGCTGGAAAGAGCAAAGCAAGGAAGAAAGAAAGTCAGTACAAGTGCTCTTTATTGAACTGATCGTGGCCATGAGCAACTAGGACTCAATCTCCCAGGGACCAGCTAAGGAGCTATTGGAATACAACTCAGAGTTGTCCACCTGTGGGAAGCAAAGATGGAAACACTTATTTATTCACTAATTTCTGTCTCTCATTGGTCAAGGATTGCCCCCTGAGTATTAATTTCCTTTTATTTCTAGATTGTACACAAGTGAGCCGTTGCCAGACTAGTTTAGCAGCCATTTCATCAAGTGACTTCAGAGAGAGCCCCAGGCAGAAAGTGAGAAATGAGGTTCAGCTCAGGGAAGATGCTGGAAGGTCATACCTGCATGAAGCTGGTCACTGCAGCAATGGACATGGTGAAAGGCAGGCTGAAGGAATAGAAGGCATGGGGCATGAGCGGTGACCAAGATATTTCACTCCTTACACTACTTGCACCCACTCAAGCCCTTCCTGGAGTCTATTCAGTCTTTCCTTTTTCACTGTTATACTTGACATGTAATATTATATTCGTTTCAGGTGTACAACAGAGTGACAATATTTTTACTCACTATGAAATTTTCACAACAATAAGTCCAGTTACCATTCTTCACCATACAAAATGGTTACAGTATTATTGATTATATTCCTTATGGGTACATTACATCCCTGAGACTTATTTATTTATTTTATAACGGGAAGTTTGTACCTCTTAATCCCTTTCACCCATTCCATCTGTCTCCCTGCAACACACCCCCAGCCCCGCAACAACTGGTTTGTCCTCTGTATTTATGAGTCTGTTTTGCTTTAACGTGATAGCCAGCGGCAGTCTCTGCAAAAGTGACAGGAGAGTTTGGAGACCAAGCTGCAGTCCTCCCAGCTGTACACAGTCCCAACACCGTTGTTGATGTGCATTTTTCCTTTCCCCTATGCTCCCTCCAGACTTCCCTCACCCTGGCCAGACTTTTCCTCCCTCACCTTGGCAGAGACAGGGCCTCAGTTCTCTTACCCCTATTTAGTCATGGTTGCTGTGATGGCCCATTTCTACTTACCACTTGACATGAAGCATAAGTGTTCCATGGGTTCCAGACAGGTCCTTTCTTCCTCCATTGGTGATCAGCAGTTCTAGCTCCTTAGAGTAATCAGGGTCCATTATCCTCACCAATGTAGCTATTTACAGTCCACTTGCTCAAAAAGAAATCTAAAATGACTAGGCAGTAGTTATAACTTCAAATCCAGTAGAGCAAATATGCCTTTCAACCCCTATTCTACTCCATCCCCTTGTAAGCGCCAATCTGACCATGTAGAAGGTCTCAAGTTGGGAAGTGCAAATTCCTCAAGTAGATTCCTGGGAGTAATGGTGAGAGTAGCTAATCTTCTTTCACCCCTTGGTACCAGTACCCACATATTCTATGGACACAAACCATATTCTGTCCATGATTCAGTGCATGTAACATATCATGAAAGTTACAGTCCAGCACCCTGAGTGTTGTGCCCCAGAGAACATCTTATAGGAATCTTTACTAAATTCTTCATCCTTCTTCTTAGCTGTCAAGTTCCAGTGATTCCTATAGCCATGCATCTGATGGCACACGTCTTTCACTATAAAATGGGTCTGAGGCAATGTTCCATAGGCTCTATGTTGGTAAATCATGCATTCTGTAGACACTAGATGCTAACAGCCTGGGATCATAATCTCATATCCAGAGTAGATGTCACTTTTTGTAAGAACAAACTGCTGCCCTACCAGGGTGAAAAAATCTGAAGAAATTCACCCACCACCAGATGACTTATTGAGTGATGTTATCCCATCAAGAGCTTCTCTATGATTACTTTGGCTGGAAATCTAGGCACTCATCAGTGGCAATAACTTGGTCAACCTCGATAAGAAGAAGCTCCAGGTGATGAACTAGTTATATAGCATTTATTTTGGTTCCTATGGCATTCAAGAGACCATTGAATGAGACCTTGGTGACCAAGGAGAGAAGCTGGCTGTTACCTACAAAAAAGGGCTATCCTCTGTGGTGAATGCTCTCTGGTAAGAATTAACGTGAGACACAAAAATCCTACACACCATGCCCACTTTCATGGACACAAATGCCTCATCTCCTAACTTCCCCGACTCCCATCTTTCAGTCTTGTTCCTCAGGCCCTTAGCCACTCAGCCAAGCCACTTACCCCTGCCAGCAGTCTGTGTATAAGACATATCTCAGATGATCTCTGCGCCCGTGTAAATTAAATCATCAATGTACTGCTGCAGCTCTTCCTGCAAACAGGACTTTTCTTCTCACCATCCCATAGGGCCCCCTTGGGTGGGGCTGTAGTGCAGAGGGATCCAGCAACATACTGAACTTATCCATCTATGAACAATGCTCAAGGTTTTTCCTCCTGTGTCAGTTGGTTATAACTCCCTCTCTCCCAACCACAAGTTTGCCTGTGTTAAGTTGAGGAGGAGGCAATGGTACCGCAGAGGCAGGTGACATGGGAGTCAGGGCTGCCTGTTCATGTCGCTTGCTTGTGCCCTCAGTGCCTATTCATATGCAGTTCAAAAATCTCCTGTTCTTTCTGGACAAGTACCCGCTATTGTGCCTGTCTAACCACAGGATTTAGTGCAGGCCATAATGCCAAACTTTTGATTGGCAGCTGAGGTCACCTAGTCCCTTGATGGTTCATGGCAGATGGTCAGTGTCCACTAGGGCCCAACAGGATACAAAGTAGCATACGTTTGCCTTTTAAATGGTGAGTTAATCTCTGCTGCAGAAGGTGTCACTTTGCACTACATCCCTAGGGTTCTATGCTGTGGTTTTCCTATAAGGGTTTTCCAAGGACTCCACACAGCATTCTTATCTACTGTAGATACTTCTCATACTGTTGGATTTGCCAAGTCTTATGACTCAAGTGGCAGAACAGCCTGTCTAAAAGCCAGGACAGGCTGCAAAATCTTCTCAAAACAGACAGGATTCTGACTGACCCAATCAAAGGACAAGAGCTGTATTTCCAAATGTGTTCAATGTAACCTCCAGAATTGAAAGAAGTACAAGTATAATGTCTCTTACCTGGTATAGGAGGTACAAGAAAAAAAAATCAGTTGTCCTCGGCAACTTGTTGGCACTGTCCTTGTACCTCCCGTGTCATCAGGGGCCTCAAACACACCACCAGTGTGCCAGATGCCAGCAGTTGATACCAGTCCACTTCCTACCAGTGATGGGGTCCTTATCATTGTCTGATCAGTGAGTGAACCAACCCCACAGTGCCAGCTGAGGTTCTGCTTTCTAGGGTCACTGCTGCAATTAACTTTGTTCACCTAGATTTTCCCCAGAAAGCAGAGACTGAGGCTAGGGTTTACAGGCAGGACATGTGTTTTGGGGAATGGCCCTAACGAGCAGAAATGGTGATTGGGAATGAATGAGACAGAGGAGGAAAGAAAGCCAGTCCTTCACTTACCGAGCTGCCCCAACTGTGGGCGGCTAGGGCTAGAGCCCCCCAGGAGACTGTTGGCTTTGTGGGCTGCAGTAGCAAATCGCCACAAACTTATCAGCTCCAAACGACAGAAGTGTATTTTCTCACAGTTCCATGGGGTAAAAATCTGAGATCGAGGTGTCAGTAGAGTCATTCTCCCTCTGAAGCTTCTAGAGAGGAATCTTTTGTTGCTTGCCCCAGCCTCTGGGGCTGTTGGCATTCCTTGGCTTGTGGGCACACTTCCTTCTGCTCTGTCTTCACATCACCTTCTCCCCTGTATGTCTTTTCTTCTGTCTCAAGTGTGCCTCTACCTTGCTCTGAAAAAGACACTTATCTTTGAAATTAGAGCCCACTGCAGCCATGAAATTAAAAGACGCTTACTCCTTGGAAGGAAAGTTATGACCAACCTTGATAATATATTAAAAAGCAGAGACATTACTTTGCCAACAAAGGTCCGTCTAGTCAAGGCTATGGTTTTTCCCGTGGTCATGTATGGATGTGAGAGTTGGACTGTGAAGAAGGCTGATCACCGAAAAATTGATGCTTTTGAACTGTGGTGTTGGAGAAGACTCTTGAGAGTCCCTTGGACTGCAAGGAGATCCAACCAGTCCATTCTAAGGGAGATCGATCCTGGGTGTTCATTGGAGGGACTGATGCTGAAGCTGAAACTGCAATACTTTGGCCATCTCATGCGACGAGTTGACTCACTGGAAAAAACTCTGATGCTGGGAAAGGTTGGGGGTGGGAGAAGAAGGGGACGACCGAGAATGAGATGGCTGGATGGCATCACCAACTCTGTGGACATGGGTTTGAGTGAGCTCCGGGAGTTGGTGATGGACAGGGAGGCCTGGCCTGCTGTGATTCATGGGGTCGCGGAGAGTCGGACACGACTGAGCGACTAGACTGAACTGAACTGAACAGATAAAGCAAGATAATCTCAAGATCCATAATTTTATCACACCTGCAATGACCCTTTTTCCAAACATGCTAACATTCATAGGGATCTAGAGATTTGACATGGATCTCTTTGGGCAGGTCATTTTTTGACTGACTGCAGACATCTGAGGAATTCAACAAAATGCACCTCAGAGTTGCCCATCTCAGGAGAGAAAGAGGAGAGGATTAATCCACCACATCCAAGCCCTGTTGGTCAAGGTTTGCCACATGAGTGTTAACCACTTGGAACCTGCAGGTTGTGTAGGCAGTTGTGGATGCTGGGTGCATCCAGCCAGCACTAGAGATCTGGAGTGGAAGAAGGGGAGTTGAAATGAGGTGCTGTCAAGTGATGTCTACTGAAACTAGTAGCTCCAGCAAAGTTCGGCAAAGAAGGTGAACCAGTGCACAGGAAACAAAAGAATAAAATAAACAAATGGGCCTAGATCAAAAGTAAAATAATTTGTGCAACGAAAAGTTAACCTATGGAGTAAAAAGGTGGCCCACAAAATGAAAGAAAATATTTAAAAATCATATATCACATAAGGAGTTAATATCCAGAGTATATAAAAAACTCCTACAACTCAACAGCTACAACAAAACACACAAACAGATGGAAAAAAGGGCAAAGGGCTTGAATAGGCATTTCAGCAAAGAAGATAAACAAGTGGCCAATAAGTATATGTAAAGATACTTCAGTTCAGTTCAGTTGCTCAGTCGTATCCGACTCAGCATCACTAAATATTAGGGAAATGCAAGTCAAAATCATAATTAGATACAGCCATTAGGATGGCTACTATCAAAAACAAAAATGAAAATAAAAACAAATAAGTGTTGGCAAGGATTTGAAGAAACTGGAAACCTTGTGTACTATAAGAGGAAACACAAGATGGTATAGTCTCTATGGAAAACAGTGGGGCAGTTTCTCAATAAGTTAAAACTGAACTTATCATATGATCTAGCAATACCACTGGGTATACACCCAAAAGAACTGAAAGTAGTGTCTCAAACAGGTGTTGGCATACCCATGTTCAGAACAGCATTATTTGCTATAGCCAAAAGATAGAAGCAACCCATGTGATGATTAACAGACAAACGGATGAAGAAAGTGTGCTCGGTACAGATAATATTGTTTGGCCTGAAAAGGAGAGAAATTCTGATACATGCTACAACATGGATGAAACTTGAGGGCATGCTAAATGAAATAAACCAATCACAAAAGGACCAATGCTGTATGATTCCACTTGTATGTGGTACCTAGAGTAGTCAAATTCATAGGCAGAAAGTAGAATGGTGGTTACCAGAGCTGGCAGAGAAGAAACAGTGAGTTACTGGTTAATAGGTTCAGAGTGTTAGTTGGAAAGATGTGAGCTTTCTGGAGATGGATGGTGATGATGTATTAATATATTCACAACAAGGTGAATATACATGGTGCCACTGAACTATACACTCAGAAATGGTCAAGATGATAAACTGTATGTTATGTGTACTTTACCACATTTCTTAAATTTTTTAATAAATTTTTTTTACAGGTGGACTGAAAAAGATGTTGAGGCAAAAGAGGTATTTGATACCTTTATAACAACCTAAGTTATGTCTTGTTTCTTAATATTAATGCGTCTTACAAGTGCCCTATTAAACAACTCCTTTACTTATGCACGTATACTAAAACATACAGATTGACAGTGTACATTATTGTACAAATAATGTATAATACACTGTACAATGTAACCTGTACAAATCACACTATTTGTACAGGTTACACTATTGCACAGGTTCCATTTTGTACAAAAATGGGATCAAATTTCATATACATTTCTACCTCTTTTATTTGCAACTCAATCCTTTCAAGTCATCTGAAATAGTTCTAGTTCATTATCTCTAATGTCTACCTATAATTTCACAGTATGAATATATCATGATATATTCAGTCAATTTCTTTTCTCGATGGGAAATCAATTTATTTTCGGTCCTTCAATACTAAAGCACATCTGCAATACGCATTCTTCTGCCTATTTCTGATGGCCTGTTATTGAGCTCTGTGAACAGATGAGTTCAAAGTTGAAAGACGTAAGGACTTTGTGAGACTGGATACTAGCAGTGATGCTCTGAGGTCTCCACGATAAGATGTAAGGGCTCACCCTGTGGCATTGTCATCTGAAGATACAGGTGATTAAAGGGTTCAAGGACCAGTGTGCCAAGCAGAAGGCATTCTTGCACATTTACCAGCAGCAGAAGGAGGACATGAGCAAAAGCAAAGAACGTCTGGAGACTTCCTCAGATCACTAAGGGATTCTGTGCCCAAGCTTTGAGTTTCCACAGTCATCCCATGATTATTTGTACCATCAGCTTGTTTACCTCTGGGTTGATCAGGGAAAGGCTCCCATATTCCTTTTCAAGATAAAGATGCTGCTTACCTTTGCTCTGAGAAGTTCCAGAGATGATGGACTCTTAAAATCATCATGGGGACGCTGCTCTTTGCAGAGCAAGCTAGAGAATTGCATAAGCAGCTTTATTTCTCCTCAATGGTAAAATAAATCTGGGAGAAGACACCAGGGCTATAAATGGCAAGTGTCAAAATGATAAAAGATTCTGTAAAGTGTGTGGTATACATGAGAGAGAGAGAGAGAGAAAAGCATTTGGAGTCTTTATCCATTTTCCTTCCCTCTCATTGAATCTTAATTCTCCACTTTATTATCACCCATTTAAAATTAAATTCTCCATGAGGGACTTCCAACAGATGACCCTGCCCTGGGACCCACTTCACCCAAGCACATCAATCTCCTAGATTTATTCTTAAGCTCACAATATATTTAAGTAGCTAGTGTAAGAATGGTTAAGTGTTCACTCTCGGAACACTGGCTAGATTATTGCTAAGTCATTTACATAATAATTTCGGTGGATCTGTATGCTGTTTCCACCTGGTTCTACTCTTCTTATGTGTTCAGACATAATTGCAACATTTTAGATGTCTTTAAAACTCAGAGGGTGGAGAAAATGACAAGACAGAGAGAGAGAGAGAAATAATTGATTTCTGAAATAGCCACAGGTTTCGGCCCCACCATCTGCTCTGCTATCTCTACCACCTCCTTTCAACTTGAAGCTCCACTCCCATCCCCAGGGCTCTGTGATGTTTACAGGATAAAGTCCAGTCTCCCCTGCCAAGTGTTCAAGCCCATTCCCAACCTCATTCTCCAATTTGATTTTCTGATGCCCCACTCCCAAGTACAAAGTCACCTTGGCCACTCCCCAAGCTTCCTCTTGTTATCTCCCATGTAAGTGTTTCCTGTGTCTGAGTTTCGTACTATTCCCCTCTCTGATGTTGTCTGCTCTCTGCCAATCAAGGCTCTGCTTCCTTCTGAAGCCAGCTCAAGTCCCACCCACCTTCTCTAACAATATTTCCAAAAATGTAAAACCTCCACGGCAAGGGATGTTTTCATCTCTTTTTTGTTCACCGATGTAGTTCCACAGAGCCTGGCACATCACTGCAAAATGAATAAAAAGCTAAGTTTACTCCTGACCAGTCCATCTTACCACTGGCCAACTTGAGGACATCTGTCACTCTTAATGACCTGCACTTAGATCCTTCGTCGTATTTGGCCTCACCTGAACAGTTAATGCCTGCCCACCATTGTCATTTCATCTTCCTCTAGATGGAACAATTCCAAAGGGTAAGCATCTCTTCCAACTCACCTTCCCTGTCATTCACTCTCCCATTACTCAGTCCTGCTGTTAGCGGCATACTTCACTTTTCAATTATATGGTCCCAACGATGTAATAACTATATATGTTAATTTTCATCCTTTGCTGCCCCCAGGAAAGAGGTTAGTTAGTTTGAAATCTCCAATCAAGCATCCATACACCATGAGCCTTCAACCACCGTTATAGCCAATCAACACTGGAGGGTTTCCTGAGAGCTTAAGGGATGCTAGAGAGTATTTTTCATCACTGAGATGTAGAAAGCATGGGGACTGCATACAAATGTGGTCAGACACCTCTGTCATTGCTCAAATAGCTTCAGCGTCTCTCTCTTGGAAAGCTGTATCAGCTTCCTAACTCAACTCCCTGACCCCCACTCTCCTATGCTGTTTTCAAGATTAACCAACTCCAATTGTCTTTTTTAAAAATTTTATTGATGTAGAGTTGATTTACAATGTTGTATGTAATTTCCACTGTACAAAGAATTTTTTAATAAAATAAAAATAATTTCCGTTCTACAACAAAATGATTCAGTTATGCATACATACATTCTTTTTCATATTCTTTTTCATTACGGCTCATCATAGGTTATTGAATATATTTCCCTGTGCTATATAGTAAGACCTTGTTGTTTATCCATTCTAGTCAGTATATATAATAGTTTGCATCTGCTAGTCCCAAACTCCCAATCCAGCATTCCCCCACCCCTCCTGCTCCCCTGGCAGGAGTCTGCCTAATGTTCTGTTCTATGAGTCTGTTTCATAAGCATGTTCATTTGTGTTGTATGTTAGATTCCACTAAGTAATATCATATGGTATTTGTCTTTCTGACTTTCTTCACTTAGTATAATAGTGTCTAGGTCCATCTATGTGGCTGCCTCATTTCATTCTTTTTATAGCTCAGTAGTACTCCATTGTTTATATGTGGAATTTATATATATAACATATATGGATATGTCAGATACCCAAAGAAGATAAAGGATATCTTCTTTATCCATTCATCAGTCGATGAACATTTAGATTGCTCCCATGTCTTGTCTATTGTAAATAGTGCTATTATAAACACAAGGGTGCACATGTCTTTTTGAATTATAATTTTGTCTGGATGTATGCCCAGGAGTGGGATTGCTGGATCATATGGTAGTGCTATTTTTACCTTTTTGAGGAACCTCCATACTGTTTTCCGTAGTGGCTGCACCAATTTACATCCCAGTCTTTACCATGGAAAGTGACATTTCCAAAACACAGTGCTAACTGTTGTTCACTCACTCTCTTAAAGCTCTTCTGTGGCCTCTGTGTAATGCGCAGCAACTGAAGAGTTTCCAGGCCGCTGAGGCCACCTCCCCGAATACCTCTCTAGCCTCATCTCTCAACAACCAGTCCTCACTTCACCTCCTCCCGCCACACAAACACATGCAACTGTTTTGTTCTACTCTTAGGCAGCTCACACTGTCGGGTGAACCAAGCTTGGGGACTCAAACCAGTGTAATTTCCCACTTTATCTGCATTTTCTGCATAAGAAATGGTGTGCTGTGCCTACAAGCCTCTGTGAGGCTTCTCATCTATAAAGCAGAAATAATTCCTTTCACTGCTAATTCGTCCCTGCAGAGATTGCAATGAATCCATTGAGGATTCCATAATTTTCATTTCTTAAAGGTTGGGAAATAAGGTGACAAGCAAAAAGGAATTGTTGAGCAGACAGAAAAGGATAAGGACTAACGCTGTGCATCTTTGCTTTGATGTGAATCTTTTCTAAAATTTTTATACAATTTTTAAAGATTAGTTTCCATTTACAGTTGTTATAAAATATTGGCCATATTCCCCATGTTTTACAATACATCTTTGAGCTTATTTTATCCCACTCCTAAATTGCCTCTTTTTCCCCTTCCCACTGACAACCACTAGTTCATTAGCTGTGTCTGTTATATTCACTAGTTTGTTGTATTTTTAAGCTTCCATATGTAAGTGATATCGTACAGTACTTGTCTTTCTCTGTCCGACTTATTTCACTTAGCCTGATTTGATTTAGTCACTAAGTCGTGTCCGACTCTTGCAACCCCATGGACTGTAGCCTGCCAGGCTCCTCTATCCATGCGATTCTCCAGGCAAGAGTACTGGAGTGGGTTGCCATTTCCTTAGTGCCCTCTAAGTCCATTCATGTTGCTGCAGTATGAATTCTTATTAATCTTGAGATGCAGAATAGTATATTATTTAGGAGATGAACTCTGAAGCTATATTGTTTGAGGTAAAATCCTAACTTTATCACACTCCTACTGTGAAGCCATAAGCAAGTTATTTCATCTCTTGTTGACTCAATTTTTGAATCTATTAAATGACAGCAATAATAGCATCTTCTCTGGATTCTTGAGAAAATTAAATACCTACGAAATACTTAGCAATACCTAGCACGTAGCAGGGACTCAACAAATCCTCTATTATTGTAGTCACCCAATTTATATAATAAAAAAAATCAGTACATTGTTACCTTTACAGTATTATCATAGGTAGAGGGTCATGGATTGAAAGAGCACTGTCTTAGAGACCAAGTTTCTAGTCTCAGCTCTGTTATTTACTAACTGTGTAACATTTTGTTAAGCCTCTTTCTAACTCTGGTACTTGATTTTTTCAGTAAGAGTGTTGAATGAAACGATGCTCTTCATATTTTAGTAGTGGAACTCTTTTTCTCCTAATGCCCTATGTTGAGACTGCCAATATAGAAGACAGACAGAAGTGATGCTACTGCATCCTGGCTATCCCTGCGCACATCCTTTGAGATAACTTTGGGCAGTCCTAGGGTTCCTAGGTAAGATCAATAGATTCTATGACTTCTGTGGGTCTTTGATTTGTGAATGACTTTCTTTTTCAAAAGCACATTCAAATATTCTGGCCTCATAGGAAAGCAGTCCCCAATCTTTTTGGTACCAGGGACCAGTTTCATGGAAATCAATTTCTTCATAGATGAGGCAGGGGGAGGAGGAGTAATGGTTTCAGGATGATTTAAGAGCACTACGTTTATTGTGCACTTGTTTCTATTGTTATTACGTTGTGATTATAGTGAAATAATTATACAACCCACCATAATGCAGAATCAGATCATCAGGCATTAGATTCTCATAAGGAACATGCAACCTAGATCCCTCGCATTTGTAATTCACACTAGGGTTTGTGTTCCTATAAGACTCTAATGTCCCCACTGATCTGACAGTAGACGGAGCTCAGGTGGTAAAGCGAGTGATCGGGGAAGGCTGTGAATACAGATGAAGCTTTGCTCACTCACCTCCTGCTGTGTGGCCCATTTCCTATACCAGCCTGTGGTCTAGGGGTTGGGGACCCCTGTCATAGGAAATGCTCAGTAAGGATGACTTGTTATTGATGAAGATAAGGATGAGAGCATCGCCATGCTTGACACCCTGACTGGCCATTTCATTTGTGTATACAGTAACAAATATTTTTGAAGTGCCTACACTCTGCTCAGGTGCTAGACTAATGCCAGGTCATTTGAAGCATGCCATCATTCTGCCACAAGAACAATAAATTCTCCCCTTGGCCCATCTGCCATCCTAAGTTGGTAATGAACCTCAGGCATCTCTGAGGACCCAGGCTTATTCCACAGCTACTTTACTAACTGTTCTAAAGTAAAATCACTCTCTGCCATCTAGTCATTTCTGTTTCTAAGATTAGCACTGTAGGAGGTAATATTGAGCAAATACCCTGAGTTGTCAACCAAGGAATGTCCTCAATGACTAAGTCTGAGATGAACAGGTCACCTCTGGGTACCCAAGAGAGCATAAAGAAATACCCTCCTGCTGGGGAGATGATCCCCTCTGGTTGTTCATATACATCAGGGAACTAAGAAGAGAAAACTCAATGACACCCTTGGAAGAGGGATTCATAAGTGAGAACAGACATACTTTAAGCCATCATGGTCATTGTCATCAACAAGGAGCGATTTCTGGAGAGAAAGGTAAATCTTTGGGTCCCAAATTCCAGCCATTTCTGCACACTTGAAATGTCTCCCTTCATTTCCAGCCTTGTAGGATTGGCTGGTGGTTTGTTTAGAAGGCCAGTAGGGTTTCCTTACAAGTGCTCCCCCTCACCAGATGTCACCCTGTACCCTCCACCACTGCTGTCTACTCTCCACCTAGTTCTACCGGGTTGGCCATAAAGTTCGTTCAGGAACGTGAACGAACATTTTGGCCAACCCAATACATCAGTCTGTGTTCTTTCCATTATGTTCTTTAAAGAACTGGTCCATGCAGGTTCAAGGGCATTGGCTGCTTGACCCAAAAGAGAAAAACAAAACTGGCTTCTGTCCAAAGTTTACTTTCAGAAGATTGCTAGGTAGTGAATTGTGTCCACCTTCTCACACACACCCTCTACCCACTCAAATTCATATGCTGAAACCCTAACCCCCAATATGATTGGATTTGGAGAGAGGTCCTTTAGGAGGTAACTAAGGTCAGATGGGGCTACCAGGTGTTGTTACTGGTATAGGACCCACCTGCCAATAAAGGAGACATGAGAGATGCGGGTTCAGTCCCTGATTTGGAAAGAACCCCTGGAGGAGGAAATTGCAACCCATTCCAGTATTCTTGCCTGGAGAATCCCATGGACAGAGGAGGCTGGCAGGCTGTAGACCATAGGGTCTCAAAGAGTAGGACACAACTGAAGTGACTTAGCCGTAGCAGCAAATTTAGATGAGGTCACAAGGGTGGGGCTCTAATTTAATTGGATTAATGTCCTTAGAAAGAGGTGCTAGGACTTCCCAGTGGTTAAGAACCCGGCTTCCAATGCAGAGGACTCTGGTTCAATCCTAGGTCAGGGAAGTAAGATCCAAAATGTTAAGCTGTGCACCTCAGCTACTGAGCCCTTGAGCTTTGGACCCCATTCACCACAAAGACAACAAAGGTCACATGTGCCACAGCTAAGACCCAACACAGCCAAATAAATAAATACATATTTTTTAAAAAAGAAGAGATGCAGAGAGCCTGCTCTCTTGCTCTCTTCAAATGCATGCTTGGAAGAAAGGCCATGTGAGGACACAGCAAGAAGCCGTGTCTACCGAGCCAGGAAGAGAGGTCTCACCAGAGCTCAAACGCTGCCAGCACCTTGATCTTGAACTTCCCGGTCTCCAGAACTGTGAGAAGATAAACTAAGCCACACAGTCTGTGATGTTTGTATGACAGCCTAAGCTGACTAAGACAGAGATGTTTGTGCGGTTTAAGCGGATGTCTCACTAAGACTTTGGGCAGCTGAGCTGGCTGAGGAGATGTATCGGGGCATTTGATCACCCTCTAGATGCAGACTTTATGCTGGCAATGAGAACCGACTCCATTCCACTCTTTATGACTCTCTGGAAGCATCAGAATCCTCTCTGGTGATGCGTTTGTTCTTCTGCCATGTGTCAAATGGAGCTTCAGATGCCTCTAGGAAACCAGGCTTTGGAACACCTGGCTTAGTGTACGAGCGACTCTCAGGAAGGCTTTGTGCTCCATCCCTGCTTCCTATCTCAGAGCCCACCCCAGGTTCCTTCACTGCAGGGATTGGGGGCAGGAGGGTAGTGCTAGAAACCTGGCTTCCAGTTCAAAACAAACCACGCTTTAAAATATATAGTAATACATGCACATAGATAATCTGTTATAACAGTAATACATACTTAATGTAGAAAAATTGGAAAATTCATTTAAATATGAAGGAAAATGTCAAATCACTCATAATTCCACTCCCAAGATGCATTTCCTTCCATCTTCCTCCTTCCAGTCATGTGTATGTGTGTGTGATTTTTTTTTTTAACAGAATTGGTATCATAGTTATATATCCTCCATTATAGAACTTTACATCATGGGCATTTATGAAATCTTTAAGTCTTCTCTGAAAAAAAAAAAAAAGATTATTATAGTGCATTCTTTTTTGGCCATGCCACACTGGCATGTGGAATCTTTGTTACCTGACAAACGATTGAACACATACCTCCTGCACTGGCAGCACAGTCTTAGCCACTGGACCACCACGGAAGTCTTATGGTGGCATTTTTAACATGTAATTTTTATCTAAATCTATAATTTTATTAATATAAAAATGCTAAAGGGGAAAGGAGAAAAGGATGATTATAGCATTATTTCCTCATGCGTTAAACTCTTTAGTAGAGATTGCCAGAAACCAAGGAGCGCTACCAAGGGAAACTGTAGAATCTTTTTTTCTCTAGAAGAAATTTGAGAACAGAAGAGTCCCAGCCAGCCAGGGGACCTTCAGCAGGTGCTGAAATAACAGGTCAGTGAAATTAAAAAAAAAAAAAATCAGATATATTAGTCTTTTGGTGTCATCCTTAATCACTTCAGGGCTTCCCTGGTAGCTCAGTGGTAAAGAACCTGCTTGTCAAGGCAGGAGACACAAGAGTCGTGGGTTTGATCCCTGGGTCAAGATGATCATCTGGAGGAGGGCATGGCAACCCACTCCAGTATTCTTGCCTGGAGAGTCCCTTGGACAGAGGAGCCTGGTGGGCTACAGTCCACGGGGTCACAAAGAGTCAGACGTGACTGAAGTGACCTGGCAGACGTGGTGATCACTTCAGCTTTTCACTCATCCTCACGGTTGTCCAGACACAGTCTTAGAAGGATGCTGACAGGTGGAGTGTTTTCTTTTATGCAGGCAGGTATCTAAAGTCCTAGATTATGGAGGCCAACTCTTTCTAGCTCATGGGTTAGAAAACTGAGGTCTGAAGAGCCAAGGCTGAGAGAGCAAATGAGGGCTAGTTCCATAGGGTAAGAACTCTGGCCCCACCCGGGTACTTGCTTGCTGTCTCAGTCCATTTGGCTGCTGTAACAAAACACCACAAACTGGTAAATACCACTGGCTTCTAAACAGACATTAATTTCTCAAGGTTCTGGAGGCTGTAAGTTCAAGAGAAAGACTCCAGCAGATTTGGTGCCTGGTGAGGAGCTTCTTCCTGGTTCAAGATGGCATCTTCTTGCTGTGTCCTCAAAAATCAGAAGGATTGAGGGAGTCCCCTGGGGCTTCTTTTACAAGGATGGTAATTGCACTTATCAGAGCTCCACACTCATGGACCTAATCACCCCCCAAAGGCCCCACCTCCCAACAGCCTCATACTGGGGCTTAGGTATTAATATGCACAGCACAGATTTGGGAGGGATATAAGCATTCAGTCTATAGCACTCTCTTTCTCATTTTTTTATTATAACGAATTTTTCCAGGCATATAAAAGAGTAAGGCAAAAATAAGGCAAGTATCTTGTGGCCACCACTTGACATCAGAAATAAAAATATAAATGAAGACTCCTGCTCTTCCTCCCACCTCACCCCCAAGTGGTGACCTCTACCCTGAATGTGTTGTTCTTTGTCCCCATGAAGATCTTCCTGCCTTTATTACTCTCCTCTATTTGTTGTTTAGTCGCTAAGTCATGTCTGGCTCTTTTGCAACCCTATGGACTGTAGCCCGCCAGGCTCCTCTGTCCATGGAATTCTCCAGGCAAGAATACAGGAGTGGGTTACCATTTCCTTCTCCAGAGGATCAATCCCTGACCCAGGGATTGAACTTGTGTCTCCTGCATGGCAGGCAGATTCTTTACTACTGAGCCACCAGGGAAGCCCTACTATCACCTAATGGATAGTATACTTCTGCATCTTTTAAACTTTGTATTTCTGCTGTCATATTTTGGGACGCTTCTGCAACCATTTCTTTCCAGCATTTTTTAAAGTGTACCCATGTCTCATTCTCTGTAGTAATCTATATTATGACTGTTTCACATCATTTTTTACCTCTCCTTAGGCTTGTGAACCAGAGAAGGCAATGGCACCCCACTCCAGTACTCTTGCCTAGAAAATCCCATGGATGGAGGAGCCTGGTGGGCTGCAGTCCGTGGGGTCGCTAAGGGTCGGACACAACTGAGCGACTTCGCTTTCACTTTTCACTTTCACACATTGGAGAAGGAAATGGCAACCCAGTCCAGTGTTCTTGCCTGGAGAATCCCAGGGAAGGGGGAGCCTGGTGGGCTTCCATCTATGGGGTCATACAGAGACGGACACGACTGAAGTAACTTAGCAGCAGCAGCAGCAGGCTTATGAACACTTTCAGGACATTTCCACTATCACAGTGGTGCACCTGTGAGCAGTCAGGCAGAGACCTCCTGATCTTGCTATGCTTTGCCTACCAAGCTAAGTGGCAAGTACGTGGAGATGATTTGTGACAATGGCTGCTCCCCAAATACATGGAGATTCTAGTTATCTGTGGCTGTGCACTGATCTCTCGTAACTAAATGCCTATTACGTCAAGCTGGGGAGGGTGGAAAGGAAACAGAGCAATATTGCAAAGGTGAGTTGGATCCATGATAACTTGGCAGGTGGAGATATATGTAAGGAATACCCTTCTAACAAGTGGAATAAGGAAAAGAGGCCTAGGGGAAAACTGTGTCTCTGATGCCACACAATTGTCAATTCCCAAATTCTTGTCCTTGGAGGAATTCTGAGGCCTCTATGAGATGTGGGATCATATATTCAGATATTTATTGGTTGGGAAGCAGATGAATCAGATTTTGCCTTTTTGATCATTACATTTTTAAAGTCATGGATTTGAAAGTTGTTCAAACACACTTGACTGATTCTCTGGATCTGAAATAGTGTTTTTCCCCCCATTATTGTCTTCTATGAATTTTTTTAATAACTATTTTTAAGAGATGGCTCTAGAAGACTTAAAGCAGCACTGTCAAATAACATTTATTCATTTGAAATTCTACCTTCCCTTTCTGTTTTTAAGACTCTCAGAAAAAGTTAAACATTTAGCCTTCCAATTTGGTCAGCTTTAGCCAGTGCTAAGATGTTTGCCCTGAGTTTTGAGTTTTTTAATGAAGCTGAAGTGAAAATTACTCTCTTGACCCAGCTACAAAGGCTATTCCTTTACGTAATGGCCTTCACTTGCATCAGAATCAAGCTTATTAGTCAACTATCCACCACAGAAAATGAAATTCTCTAAATCTCAATGAAACCATGTTTATCTTTGGCCCTTCTTTACTAAAAGAGCAAAGGATTTAGATACAAAGAGAACAGATAGTTGAAATCTGGGCTTCCCAGAATGTGCTTGTTCCAAAGTAGGTCAGACTGTGTTGCTATAAATCTCAACAATTCTCTTTAATTCTTTCACTGGCTATACTTGGGGGTTAAGAGGGAGGGGAACTCATCCAATTAATTAAAGAAAAATCACCCTAGAAAAAGAAAAGCTCCTAAAGGACTGATGATCTTCATCTCTACCCCCAATGTGTTCATCAACATTAAAATTATTATCAAAAGAAGGACGGGTGGTGAGGCAATTATTCTACAGTGGATGCTTCAGTAGCCTGCCATACTTGACCACAAACATTCAATCTCCCTCCTGCTGTCTGAGAAGGAGGCTGACACAGTGCAAGAAAGGCCAAGACTAAGCCCCAAGAAGAGGAGCCTGGAATGAACCTCATCTCTCAGCTTGACATCCTTCCCCAGAAAGCCCAGAGAAGGGCTTCTCACACTGAGGATTTCAACAGCAACTTGCTAGAGGGCAGAGAATCTAATGGAAGTATGTGAGTGATGGGAACATACTGAAAGCTTTCATAATCTGTGTGTGCTTATTTTTCCTGAATCCAAATCCTTTCTTTTCTTTGGCCTCTAACTTATATTCCTACCTTAACCACAGCGCAGTACTGCCGTTCCCAAGAGCAACCTTGCCAGAAAGTAAATAGCACCATTTTGCTACTTAATCAAAAGGTTACCAGTTTAAATTTTTTTCAGTTACATATTTGTAACTTCAAAGACTTTTAAACTTCTTTCAGAAATCATTCAGTTGAGTTCAGTTCAGTAGCTCAGTCGTGTCCGACTCTTTGCGACCCCATGAATCACAGCACGCCAGGCCTCCCTGTCCATCACCAACTCCCGGAGTACACTCAAACCCATGTCCACAGAGTCGGTGATGCCATCCAGCCATCTCATTCTCGGTCGTCCCCTTCTTCTCCTGCCCCCAATCCCTCCCAGCATCAGAATCTTTTCACACATGAATCACAGCACGCCAGGCCTCCCTGTCCATCACCAACTCCCTGAGTTCACTCAAACTCATGTCCATGGAGTCGGTGATGCCATTACAGGCCAGAAAAATCTCCAGGTTTTAAGGGATTTTAAAAAGTTTTCTAGCTTATTACTGTATCTGAGTCTCTGCAAAAAGTTATTCTAGAAAAATGACTCTTTATGAGGCACTTCTGGAAAAAATTTTCCTGTGTTTCCCAATCTAGGACAACACAGTAACCATTGACAAATTATTTTTCCTATGAATCTAAAAGCTAGAGGTCCTTTTTAATCTTCACTGGGAAAGGATATTATTGATGTATTATTATATTTTATGTGTCGAAAGTTACTTCTTAATTGTCTTCATTGGCTGAGCCAAAAATATGTTGCCTAAGACACAATCTCAAAACTCGGTGGCTTAGCAAAAGCACTGATTTCTTGATCAGGTATTTGTGGGTTGTGAGAGATTTGACTGATCGAGGTTGACCTCAGCTAAGTTGGCATCAAGCTGTGGTTGGGACCAGAGCTACCCAATTTGTCCCTCATTCTCCTCTGATCAGTGGTATCCTGAGGCATGGGTGTTCCCTTGGGGAAAAGGAGGAACACAAAGAACCAGCCCAATCCCATTGATGGCTTTAAAGTCTGTCCTCCTTTCCCATCACTAACATTCCTTTGGCCACAGCAAATCACACAGCCAAACCCAACGTTAATGGAGCCAAAAATTAACTCCTGCTTTTATGGTAGAAACTGAAAACTCACATGATAAAGGATATGTACTAGAGGACAAATGGGAAACACAAGATGACCATCCTGATCTTTTCTATTTTAAACTAAAGCAGTGGTACATAACCCTCTTAGGAACCTTAGAAGACCCCAGAGAGAATCTAATAAACCTTCTGATGGCTTTTCCAATGATTGACTCGGTGAACTTGGGAAGATTATTCCGCTTCTTCAGACCCCAGTTCCTGAGTCTATAAAATGGGAGAGCACATTTACTGTTTTTTCAAATTGAAGTGTAGTTGAATATTGTATTAGTTTCAGATGCACAACAAACTGACTAGGTTATCCACGTATATGTGTATATACTGCTATGCTGTGCTCAGTCACGTCTGACTCTCTGCAACCCCACGGACTATAGCCAGCCAGGCTCCTCTGTCCATGGGATTTCCCAGGCAAGAATATTGGAGCAAGTTTCCATTTCCTTTCCCAGGGGATCTTCCCAACCCAGGGATAGAACCCACATCTCTTGTGTCTTCTGCACTGGCAGGCAGATAATTTACCACTGAGCTTCTGGGAAGCCTCATATATGTACGTATATGTGCATTTATATACATACATGTATATATTAAAATATTTTCCATTATAGTTTATTACCAGGTATTGAATATAGTTCCCTGCACCATACAGTAAATCCTTGGTGTTTATTTATTTTATACATCGTGTGTGCATCTGTTAATTCTATACTCCCAGTTTATCCCCTCCCCCACTTCCCCTTTGGTAACCACAAGTCCGTTTTCTAAGTCTGAGTCTCCTGTTTTGTCAATAAGTTTATTTGTACTATTTTCTTAGATTCCACATATGTGATATCATCTATTTGTTTTTCTCTGTCTAACTTACTTCACTTAGTATGATAAACTCTAAGGTCACCTACATTCCTGTAAATGGCAATATTTCATTCTTGTTTATGTGTGCTAAGTCACTTTAGTAGTGTGGCGTCCGACTCTTTGTGACCCTGTGGACTGTACCCCACCAGGCTCCTCTGTCCATTGCATTCTCCAGGAAAGAATACTGGAGTGGGTTGCCATGCCCTCCTCCAGAGGATCTTCCCAACCCAAGGATCGAACCTGTATCTCCTTTGTCTCCTGCATTGGCAGGTGGGTTCTTTACCACTAGAACCACCTGGAAATCCTTTCTTGTTTGTAGTTGAGTAATATTTCATTATATATAGGTACCACACCTTCTTTATCCATTCATATGCGGATGGACATTTATATGACTGTTGAAATGACTAAATGAGATAGTATACACATAAAGCTTAGAACAATGTGATGCCCAGAGTAAAATATACCCAATAAACAGTATCTGTTAACACTGGGTCATTCATTCAGAAGACATTTGTAGAGTTTACTACACTCCAGTTACTTTTTTAGGCTGTGATGATACAAAGATAAATGACACAGTCCCTGAAGGTGACAAGCATTAATTATGCTTGAAACAAGTGACAATCAGTAAAAGTTCCTGGGGAAGAGGCACCTAACCCAGCCTGGAGCATCAGGAAAAGTTTTTTGAGAGAGATGAGACCTGAATTGTTGTTGTTGTTCAGTCACTCAGGCATGTCCAACTCTTTGCGACCCCATGAACTAGAGCACACCAGGCTTCACTGACTTTCACCATCGCCTGCAGCTTGCTCAAACTCAAGTCCATCGAGTTGGTGATGCCATCCAATCATCTCATCCTCTGTCATCCCCTTCTCCTGCCCTCAACCTTTCCCAGCATCAGGATATTTTCACATGAGTCAATTCTTTGCATCAAGTGTTCAAAGTACTGGAGCTTCAGCTTCTGCATCCATCCTTCCAGTGAATATTCAGGGTTGATTTCCTTTAGGATTGACTGGCTTGATCTCCTAGCAGTCCAGGAGACTCTCAAGAGTCTTCTCCAACACCACAGTTTGAAAGCATCAGTTCTTCAGTGTTCAGCCTTCTTTATGGTCCAACTCTCACATCCATACATAACTAATTTATAAACCATAGCTTTGACTACAGGGAACTTTGCTGGCAAAGTGATATCTCTGCTTTTTAATACACTGTCTAGGTTTGTCATAGCTTTTCTTTCAAGGAGAAATTGTCTTTTAATTTCATGGCTGCAGTCACTATCTCCAGTGATTTGGGGGCCCAAGAAAATAAAGTCTATCACTGTTTTCACTTTTTCCCTGTCTATTTGCCGTTAAGTGATGGGACCAAATGTCATGATCTTGATTTTTAGAATGTTGAGTTTTAAGAATGACAATTTGCCAGATAGATGGGGAAGAGGGAACAGGGAGAGCATTCCAGGCAGAGGAATAGCCCCCAAAATCTGGTATTTGCAGAGAACTGAGTCATTCAGTCAGTCTGTGGAAGAGGGAGAGAAACTAGAAGAGTGTGGTTAAAGCAGGAGACAGGCTCAGTTATCATAAATTTGCTTTCCTAAGAAGTTAGATTACACCCCAAATTATCCATCCAGTAGTGTTCCAATTGGAGGCATTTTTACAACTTCTTCAATTTACATTAATGCTGCTGCTGCTGCTAAGTCACTTCAGTCGTGTCCAACTCTGTGTGACCCCATAGACGGAAGCCCACCAGGCTCCCCCGTCCCTGGGACTCTCCAGGCAAGAGTACATGGTCTCATTTAAATTCCTGTGACCTGGTACAGGGAGAGTCCTGGCTTCTGCTGCAAGAAAGCCCATCAGTCACAGCTGTTGGAAGGGAAAGAAGACCTTGGCTACCTCTTCAGGGAAAGTCAAAGTCGCTCCATCTTTTTCGATGCTTTGTGACCCCGTGGACTATACAGTCCATGGAATTCTCTAGGCCAGAATATTGGAGTGGGTAGCCTTTCCCTTCTCCTTGGGGTCTTCCCAACCCAGGGATCGAACCCAGGTCTCCCACATTGTAGGTTGATTCTTTACCAGCTGACCCACAAGGGAAGCCCAGCTGCCTATTCAAATCCCATGCAATTCAGCTGGGGTTTAGTGGAATGTCCTATGCCCAGCACTCTACTTGGTACTGGGATGGAGAGGTTCCAGTGGGATGTAATGTGTGAACAGCCATGAGCTCTGCTTCTAGAGTTTTCACAGCTGAGCTGGGTTCCAGTTAAAGGGAACCCAGAGTGTGTTGCTTAGACTTGCTCTGGTTATCACATTGTTCCCTCTTCCCTCATCCTCCAACCTGTTCCAGCTCAGGCCACCCCCACTCTGAGGGTCATGCTCCGTGTTTCAGTAAGCAGGATGGCCAAGAAATGCTTTTCTGCTTCCTTTCCACAGCCGCAACCCCATCCCCAGTGTTTTCCTGGGGGATAAAAGATGGAGTCAGCTGGGGGAAGATTGAGAAATAAAGAGAAGCTTGGACTCATTATGTGTTGTGTTTCCTTTGGGAGAAAAATAAACAGCTTGTGAAGCTTAATTCTATACCTCCTGAGCACTGAAAATAGGGATTTTTAAAAGCTGATTCTAGGAATGAATTAGTAATGAGTTTCTACTGAATTTTTTAAAGTTGTACTTGTCACACCATTCAGTGGTCATTATCCCTTTCTGATGAATCCACAAGGTTTGATTTTGTAATCTGCGAGAAGTTCAGAGCTTCAGGAGATACTGTGCTGTATGTCAGTGATTCTTCCAGGCCAAGGTGGTTCTTTCTGAAGATGAAGAAGCACCTCTCCCTCCAGAGTGCTTCGGTTCCTGGGGACCCCTCGGGCTACAGTGTCCTCCTCTGATCCTAACAACCTTCAGGCCAAAGCCCGGTCTGCTTCTGCCACCTGAGGTCACGCAGTGCTTTCTTACCATGACTGACTCGAACACTTAGTACCCTCACCTCTATGCAGTTGCTCCAGTCATCTTCTGAGTACTGGGCACCATTTAATTTCAGTTCTCCCAAGATATTGGAAACTAAAGATCAGAGACTCCTTCTCAAGCCTTCCTGCTGCCTTAGCTCAGAGCCAGTGGGTGGAATTCACTTTCTTTCGACCTTCATTTGTGAATGATAATGATGGAGCTGACACCCTCCAGGACAGCTTTGGAGGCAGGTCCTACCTCAACCTGAGTCAAGTAGGATCTGATTTTCTAATTCTATTCATTTCCTGTTGCAGCTGTAACAATTTACCACAAACTTGGTGGTCGAAAACTTATTTTAGGACTTCGCTGGCTGTCAAGCGGTTAAGACTGCATGCTTCCACTGCAAAGGGTGCAGGTTCCATCCCTGACTGGGGAGCTAAGATCCCACATGCTGCATGAGGCAGCCAAAGAAAAGAAAGAAAAAGGAAACATATTGTATGGTTCTGGAGACCAGATGTGCAAAGCGGATATCACTGGGTTAATATCAAGGTGTCAGCAAGGCTGTATTCTTTCCTGGAGAGTCTAGGGGAGACTTCTTCTCATTGACTTCTCCAGCTTCTAGAAGCCACCCACTGGGGAGGGGAAATGGCAACCCACTCTAGTATTCTTGTCTGGAAAATCCCATGGACAGAGAAGCCTGGCGGGCTACAGTCCATGGGGTTGCGGAGTTGGACATGACTAAGTGGCGGAGTACGCATAAGCCACCCAGAGTCCTTGGTTTGTGGCCCCCTCCCTCCATGTTCAAAGCCGGTCATGGCCGTTTGAGTCTTCTTGCTGCATCACCCTGACGCTGAGTCTTCTTCATCCTTCTTCCATGTGTGATGGAAGGACCACGTGATGGAAGGACCACTGGCCCACCGGGACAACCCAGGATCATCTCCTTTCCTCAAGTCAGCTGGTGAACAACCTTAGTTCTATCTGCTCCCTTCATTCCCCCTTGCCGTGCACATATCAGATTCACAGGTTTCTGGGATTAAGACAAGGACTTGTTTGAGGGTTGTGATTGTAACAACGACACGAATCAGGGTGAAGATGTGCAAGCCCAACATTTCCCAAGCTTGGTTAGGGAATGCATGCAGTCAGAGACAGTCACTGGATGGAAAGTTTCCAAATAGGAAGGGCAGAGGAAATAGCTCAAAGCAGCATTTCATTTCCTCCTCTCAACTCCTTTTATCCTCTCCATATTTCAAGTTGCCAAAAAGGTAGGGGCTCTTCTCTTTGTTTACGACTGTTGCTCTGACAGGCTAATGACGGAGAACTTCTCTAGCCTTGAAAAGAGTGGGGAGGACAGATGAGACGGTAGATAAAGCCTGCCTTTCTTCCATCTGCCACGGGCCTATCAGAGCTGTCACTTAACCTTGCTCGGCAGAGGTTTTCCTCATCTCTTCCATGAGGCTGAGGCCATCTGCTTTCCTATCTGTAATTAGCTGCATACTTATGTTTCTGTCGCTACTGCACTATGTTATTATGTTCGGGATTTTTTAAGTATGATGTGTGCTTCCCCTATTTGAATCAAGACTTCCTCAGACAATGGTACATATTTTCAGATTGATTGTTACCTTCTGCCTGAGAGCAGGCACTGCACTTAATGGATACTTGAGTGGATAGGGCTCTGGGTGGTTAAGGAATCTCTGGGGGATGTTTGGTGTCTTTCTGTGGCAAGTGAGGTCACAAGCATGCTCTTAGCTCCTGAGGAGGTGGGGGAGTTGCAGTGAATAGGAAATTATCTGCCATCAATTCTGAAAGCAGTACAAGGTTTAACATCCTGGGCGTTAAAATCCAGGACAGGTGGGAAGTGTTGCCAGCTGTCTAGGAGAGACTAGAAGGGGAAAAGAGGATCTTAAGTTTTTGTGTGTAATTCTCACCGTTTTGTCTTCAAAGAGGGAAAAACTGGCTGTGGGAGCCAAGCAGAGGGATGGACACACTCTCACCACGGAGGCAGGGAGGACGGGGTGCTAAGGATGACCCAGCCATGTGCTTGGTAGCTGACGGAAGACGGAACTGGTGAAAGAAAAGAGTGGCAACTCCCATTAGTAAGAACCTATTGTACAGCACAGGGAACTCTACTCAGTGGTTTGTAATGGCCTATATGGGAAAAGAATCTAAAAAAGAGTGGCCATATGTATAAGTATAGTGGATTCACTTTGCTATACACCTGAAACTAACATAACATTATAAATCAATTGTACTCCAATAAAAATTTATAAAAATAAAGAAAAGAGCAGCAACTTACTTTGCCAACTCTATCAGATATCACGTGCTCTTGTGAAAAAAAATTTTTTTCACTACTTCTAACAACTAACATATCAACAGCTTACCTGGCAGGAAAAAATACTGAAAAAACCCTTTAGAAAACATGCTCAGGAAAACAACTACTCCCCAGAATGCCTGCCTCAGCCCCGATCTCTACTTCTGGGGACTGGAGGGTGAAAGGGGAGTCACAGCACGTGGCCTTGGAGTCTCCAAGAGGGACATCCACTTACTGTGCCAGGAGCCATACTTCCTGCCAGGACCAGCATCTTGTATGGGCAGATTTGGGTGGGAGAGATTGACATTGGAGCTGCCCTTGGTCCTGGGCTGGGATCCTGCTGCCCTGCCATTTTAATTTTCTCTTACTTTATTTTTTTTGTTTTTTGGTGGAAAGTCAAGGGAAACTCAAACTGGGTATTCAGAACTCAGCTGTGTCATTAGACTTAAACAAAAGCAGACACTGGGTATGGTCAGGGGTTCTATAATTAAGGTATTTATTTTTTCTTCTATATTGGAGCATAGTTGATTAACATTATTGTGTTGGTTTCAGATGTAAAGCAAAGTGATTCAGTTATACATATACATGTATCTATTCTTTTTCAAATCCTTTTCCTATTTAGGTTATTACAGAATATTGAACAGTGTTCTCTGTGCTATACAGTAGGTTCTTGTTGGTTGGTATGAGGTATTTTGTTTTTGAAAGTATTACATAGTCACGAGCTGTAATATTTTAAAGGAACAAAAGGGTACACAGTGAAAAGTCTTCCCCTCATCCCTAACTCCAGGGATCTAATTACTTCCCCGGAAACAATGTAATTAATTTCTTATCTGTCCTGCCAGAAATATGTAATGCATATATAAGCAAATATGTCTAAGTACTCTCTCCTCTCCCCTTTTAACTTTATTTTTAAGTTTTTGAGCTTTTAAAAGACTGTATTTTAGAGCAGTTAGATTCCTAGCGAGCTGGAAAGAACGGTATGGAGGTTTCCCGTATAACCCCTGCACCCACACATGCACAGCCTCCCGCATTATCAGCATCCCCCACCAGAGTGGTACATGTGTTACAGCCGATGAACCAATACTGACCTGTCATTTATTACCCAAAGGCCATCATTTACATGAGGGTTCACTCTTGCTGTGGTATAGTCTCTGGATTTGGATATGTGCCTAATATCATGTATCCATCGTTATGTGTCATGTAGAATAATTGCATAATAATTTCAATCGTATAGAGTAAAACCCTCTAAAAATACGCTGTGTTCCTCCTATTCATCACTCCATAGTTTGACCTTTTTCAGAATGTCATATAGTGGGAATCCCATGGTTTGTAACCTTTTCAGATTGGCTTCTTTCACTTAGTACTATGCATTTAAGATTCCTCCATGGTTTTTTTTTTTTTTCATGACTTGATAGCTCCTTTCTTTTTAGTGCTAAGTAATATTACATTGTTTGAGTAATTAGAGTCTGTTTATCTGTTCACCTACTGAAGTACATCTCAGTTGCTCCCAAATTTGCCAGTTAAGAATAAAGCTGTTATGAACATCTGTGTTCAGGTCCTTGCATGGACATAAGGCTTCAGCTCACTTGGGTAAATACCATTTGCTGGATCAAATGATCTCCCTTCCCTCTTTACCCAAGCAGTAGTATTCCATAAACAATGTACTCCATCTTGCTTTTTTCCTTTTATTTTGGAGATTACTCCATATCAGTTCCAATGAATTAAAGGCAGGTTTTTTTTAAATGTATGGAAAGGATCATGAATCTAAACTTATAGCAACAAGTATACTTTTCTATTTGGTGGCCTTCTTACAAAACATGATCATGGAAGATGAAAGTTCCTGTTGAGGAAGAAAAACATGGTATTAATAGCTCACCAGTCTTACATAGGATCTGTGGTGGGGGTGTGGGTGGAGGGAGACTGGAATTAGGGACACCATCATGGGGCACACAGGATGGTTGCAGGTTTTGGTAAAAAGAATGAAGGATCTGGAATCAGAAACGGGTACAAAAAAAAAAAAAAGGAGAAGCAGGTTCAGATTCTGGCTCCATCTCTTTCTAATTGTGTGACTTTAGACAAGTCATTTAAGGGTTAGAATCCTCCATTGCCTTATCTATAAAATAAAGTCAATAAAAATGGTTATCTCATGGGTTTGGGGAGGCATCAGATGCGATCATGCATGAAAGAGCACTGTAAGATGCTTTGTAAGATGCTACGTGCTGGACGGTTCTATTCATTCTCTCAGCACTATTTGCCCAGTGTCTGCCATGCATCACACAGAGTTCCAGGAACTGGGAAACTGGATGGAAAGATGGCAAATCCCTGGCACCATTGGAGTTTATGTTCATATAGTGTGGGAAGAGTGAACAAAGAAGCAAACAAAAGATTTTGAGGTATACTGCCATGAAGGAACGGAAAAGGCAATGGCAAGCCACTCCAGTACTATTGCCTAGAAAATCCCATGGATGGAGGAGCCTGGTGGGCTGCAGTCCGTGGGGTTGCTAGGGGTCGGACACGACTGAGCGACTTCACTTTCACTTTTCAATTTCCATTTTCACACATTGGAGAAGGAAATGGCAACCCACTCCAGTGTTCTTGCCTGGAGAATCCCAGGGACGGGGGAGCCTGGTGGGCTTCCGTCTATGGGGTCACACAGAGTTGGACACGACTGAAGTGACTTAGCAGCAGCAGCAGCAGCCATGAAGGAAATAAAATGTGCAGGATTTCCCTGGCAGATCAGTGGCTAAGACTCTACACGTCCAATGTGGCATGGCTGAAAAAAAAAAAAGGATAAAACGTGGAGACCTGATGGTGAGTGGATGGAGGGGGTGCCCAAGTAAGATGGGAAATCAGAAAACTGACCTGCTCAGGGGCTCCTTATAGAGCCAGTGCCCCATCACACAAGGAAGTAAAGATGTGGAGGTTGTGAGTAAACCCTCTGTGCCCACCCAGTGCCAAGGGAGGGCCAGCCTCGGGAAGGAAGGATGCTAGAGGGGCAGCTTGCTTTCCTTTCTCTCAAATTACACATCCTTTTCCTGGTGCTTCTCTGCCATGAGGTATGTCCGGGGCTGATGGCACCAAGCAGGGCGATGAGGGTAATATTAACACCACTCTAGCCCGTGGGCAAATCTAAAACAGGAGCCCTGGGGAGGAGCCCATCCAGCTACCTGCCTTTTCTCCGGCTGCCTTTGCAGCTGGGCTAATCTTTTGTTTGTTTGCTGTTTGAACTGTGTTTTCTGCTAACATGGCAGAGCAGCATGTTTGTGTACATATGTGTTTGTGAGATGATATGCATTCAAAACGGAAGAAACCAACTTTTATATAAACCTATAAGCTTACATAGCAGTATTTCTAAGCTCTTGCTGTATTTCTGAGTGCAGTGAGAACAAAATAGTTTCTCAAATTCACCCTCCACTCAAAAGAAAGACATAGAGCATCCCCAAAGGAGGCAAAAGAGGTGTGTCCCACGCTGGAGAAAGGTAAGAGAGACTCGACTCACCTGGATTCCTATCCCCAAATGCTAAGGCTCTCAGGCTAAATGCAAGTGATTCCCAGGCAACCTGGTGAATAATAGCACTGATAACCATCCTCTGTTGAAAACATAATATATGTGAAGTACTCAGGCTAAGTATATTCATATGCTTCTTTTTTATTGGGGCTTCCCAGGTAGTGCTAGTGGTAAAGAAACCACCTGCCAAGAATCAGAGTTGTGGGTTCAATCACTGGGTTGAGAAGATTCCTGTAGGAGGGCATGGCAATCAGTTCAGTATTCTTGCTTGGAGAATCCCACAGAGGAGCCTAGCGGGCTCAAGTCCTTGGGATCACAAAGAGTCGGACAGGGCTGAAGCAAAGGAGCACGCATGCATATACTCAGGCTAAGTATATTCACATACTTCTTTTTTTATTACTTTTTATTGGAGTGTAGTTGCTTTACAATGTTGTTAGTCCCTGCTGTACAGCAAAGTGAATCAGCTATTCATATACATATATCCCTTTTTTGCTGGATTTCCTTCCTATTTAGTTCACCACAGAGCATTGAGTAGAGTTCCCTGTGCTATATGGTAAGTTCTCATTAGTTATCTATTTTATCTAATACGTACAACTAAATTGCAATTTTGATACTTCTGTGGTGAGTTTCGGGATCTAGTAGGCAGGTGGAAAATTAAAAAGAGAATTTGTACTACCCTCCAAGGAAAACTCTACTTAAATAAATTCACGCAACTTGACTAGAGACACAAGTTAGCAGAGCTGGGATCCTAACAAAGGTGTATCAGATTCTAGATCCAGCATCTCTCAACCTGCAGCACTCCATTTAGGCCCCTGGGCCCTGCTACAAGGCATCAGAATCCCCTCAACTGCTCAGGGCCCCCACCAGAGACCATCAGGCAGACCAGTTTCCTAGGCAGTTGTCTGTGCTCTGGCTGCTGCTGGTGAGAAGTCCTGAGTGGTCTCTGACTGCTGTGCATAGCACACAGGTAGGCCTGGCAATATCTCTGCCACTGTCTTATTTGGGTTCCTGCCTCCAACTGCCCTCCTAGACCAGCCTAAGCAGGGTGGGAGCTGCTGCTGCTGCTTAGTCACTTCAGTCGTGTCTGACTCTGTGCGATCCTATGGACTGTAGCCTGCCAGGCTCCTCTGTCCATGGCATTCTCTAGTCAAGAACACTGGAGTGGGTTGCCATGCCCTCCTCAGCAAGGTGGAAGACCAGAACAGAAACCTATTCTGATCTTTTCTGTTTTACTGTCTATAAAAAGTAACATAATGGTTACCAGTATCTTGTGGTTACTACCTGGAGGACAGGGCAATATGGGGGTGGGGGAGAGGAAGGTACAAACTATTGGATGTAAAATAGGCTCAAGAATTGAACAACATGGGGAATGTAGCCAATATTTTGTAATAATTGTAAATGGAATGTAACCTTTAAAAATTGTTTAAATAAATAAAAAGTTTTAAATTAAACTAAAAACGTTTAAAAACTAACCGAATCCCCAAAGTAGATTAGTGGTTGCCTAGGGCTTGGTGTGGAGAAGGCAATGGCACCCCACTCCAGTACTTCTGCCTGGAAAATCCCATGGATGGAGGAGCCTGGTGGGCTGCAGTCCATGGGATCGCTAAGAGTCGGACACGACTGAACGACTTCACTTTCACTTTTCCCTTTCATGAACTGGAGAAGGAAATGGCAACCCACTCCAGTGTTCTTGCCTGGAGAATTCCAGGGACGGGGGAGCCTGGTGGGCTGCTGTCTATGGGGTCACACAGAGTCGGACACGACTAAAGTGACTTAGCAGCAGCAGCAGCAGCAGGGCTTGGTGAGTGGGAGGAGTGTGGAATGGCCATTAATCGGTACAGGCTTTGTTTTTGAGGTGATATAAATGATCTGGAATTACTGGTGATGGCTGTACAGCCCTGACTGTACTAAAACCCACTGAATTGTACACCTTGAATTGGTAGATTGTATGGCTATGTCAAATATAGTACAAGAAAGCTATTTTTTAAAAAGTTCTTACCTAGACCATCCCCCATCTCTTTATGGCTGTTGATTGATTAGCTGTGATGAGTTTCAGACATGCCTACAAATCTTTGATACTCTTCCATTCAAGAGATGGAGCTTAATCATTCTCCCCCTGGAACATGGCCTGGGCTTAGTGACTTTATCCCAAGAATGGGGTGTGTCAGAAGTGAGAGAGCATAACTTCTGAAACTAGATCATAAATGGCGTTGCAGCTTCCTTCTCTGCTTCTGGCTCTTAGATCATTCACTCTTGAGGGAAGCCAGCAACCATGTTGTGAGGATGCTCGGGCAGCCCCCTGGAGAGGCACGTTTGGTAAGGATCTGAGGCTGCCTGTCAAGAGCCAAATGAGTGAGCCATACTGGGAGTGTTCAAGGTCTCAGAGAACTGCAGCTGCAGCCAAAATCTTAATCACATTCTCTTGAGAGGTCCTAAGCCAGAACTGCCAGCAAAGCCACTCCCAAATTTCTGACTCACAAAAACTATGAGAGTAAATTCTTACTGTCTTAAGCCACCAATTTTGAGATAATCTGTCTTACAGGGATAGGTGACGTGAGATACAGAAATATACATTAGTAGATAATTCATTAGATTATATTGGCTAACCATTAGCCATTCTGAGCTAAAATCTGGGCTAACACTTTATCCTCCCTGAATAACACCTTTGTATTTTAACCGAGGAACCCTGGAGACACAGTGCCCCAATTCAAAAACACTGTGACAATGGTGAGCATTCCAGGTTTGGTGGAAGGCCTGTTGGGAGGTTATTTTTGGTCCAGGGCTGGGGAGTTTATGTGACTTTCTAATTATTCCATGCCACCAGCTGCCTGTTCTTCCTAGGAGCGTCTCTACCCATTCCTCAGGCAGCCCAGAGAGACAATTCCTGTAGGAGGCAACTCGAGCAGGGAGTCAATAATGTCACCACTGTTCAAGTGATAGAAAAATGCTCCTATCTCTCCAGGACTCTCTTGCCCCTTTCTTTTCATGGCGTCTGCTCTTTTGACTGTATCTCGTCTCCCGTGAATAAAGGTCAGGCATTCTCTGCTTTATCTCCTTCACGGAAGGGGTCTTTCCATTCCTATTAAGTTCTGTGTTTGCTGCCTGCTGACTTTTTCTTTTTTTTTTTCATCTTTTTGTCTCCTTTGACATTTGTTGCCTCTACAGTCCATTGGACACCCTGGAATTCCACTCACAATGGACAGAAAACTGGGGATTAGAATGGAAGAGGCCTAGGGCCCACAGCAATTATTTCAGTATTTTTGTGTTTGGTGGAAACAGAAAAGAAGTGCCTATACACCGACAGCCCACAACCACCAAAGCGACAGAGGGTGGAGTAGGGGGGTCATCAGAGTACACCCTGCCATGTTCAAACCTGGGAGGGGCTCGCTGATTCGAGTTCATGGCCTTCTTCCTCTCACCCAGGCTGAGGGTTATTACTGGGTAACAGAAACCAAAATCCTTTAGAGAGGCTTCATAATAATCTCTCAAGTATACAGCATCTCCTTGGCTATCATCTCTACCTTCCGCTGTTCCTTTATCTCCATCTACATTGCATGTGTCCAAAGAGTTTCTCTTTTTTGTTTGTTTGCTTTTTATTTAAATAACTTTATTTTTTTATTATTTTTTGTATTGGAGTTCAGTTGTTACAATGTTATGTTAGTTTCTGCTGTCCAGCAAAGTGAATCAGCTCTCAGTTCAGTTCAGTTGCTCACATGTCCAACTCTTTGTGACCCCATGGACTGCAGCACACCAGGCTTCCCTGTCCTTCACCAACTCCTGGAGCTTGCTCAAACTCCGTTCCATTCCGTTCCGTTCAGTCGCTCAGTCGTGTCCAACTCTTTGCAACCCCGTGGACTGTAGCCTACCAGGCTTCTCCGTCCATGGGATTCTCCAGGCAAGAATACTGGAGTGGGTTACCATTTCCTTCTCCAGGGGATCTTCCCGACCCAGGGATCGAACCTGGGTCTCCTGCATTGGAGGCAGACGCTTTAACCTCTGAGCCACCAGGGCCATCCATTTGGTGATGCCATCCAACCATCTCACCCTCTGTCGTCCCCTTCTCCTCCTGCCTTCAATCTTTCCCAGGATCAGGATCTTTTCCAGTGTGTCAGTTCTTCACATCAGGTGGTCAAAGTATTGGAGCTTCAGCTTCAGCATCAGTCCTTCCAATGAATATTCAGGACTGATTTTCCAAACCAGGATTGACTGGTTTGATCTTTGCAGTCCAAGGGACTCTCAAGAGTCTTCTCCAACACCACAGTTCAAAAGCATCAATTCTTTGGCACTCAGCTTTCTTCATGGTCCAACTCTCACATCCATACATGACTATTGAAAAAACCATAGCTTTGACTATATGAA
Source organism: Moschus berezovskii (assembly GCF_049115385.1). Lineage (NCBI taxonomy): Eukaryota > Metazoa > Chordata > Mammalia > Artiodactyla > Moschidae > Moschus > Moschus berezovskii. Next base: position 74,180,990 of record NC_142461.1, read on the forward strand.
TCTTTGTCAGTAAAGTAATGTCTCTGCTTTTTAATATGCTGTTCTAGGTTTGTCATAGTTTTTATTCCAAGGGCAAGTGTCTTTTAATTTCATGGCTGTAGTCACCATCTGCAGTGATTTTGGAGCCAAAGAAAATAAAGTCTGTCACTGTTTCCATTGTTTCCCCATCTATTTGCCATGAAGTGATGGGACCAGATGCCATGATCTTAGTTTTTTGAACGTTGAGTTTTAAGCCAGCTGTTTGTATACATATATCTCCTCTTTGTCCCCAGAGTTCCTCTATCTTTCACCAACAATGCCAACAATTGCTAAGTACCCCAGTATTAGCTCCAAGTTTTCCGTTGTGTGGTCTCATTGTTGTACCTCTTTGGGAAACCAGGAACCATATCATGGCCCCAGGATTCCCACACTGGACTCTGAAGTGCTCAGAGCACCTGGAGGAGAGCTCACAGGAGAACCCAGGATATTTTACCTTTTTGAGGGAAATGCAGCAGTCTTCAACACTGAGGGACACCAGTCTGACACAGTTCACAATTCAGCACCCCACCCAGTGCATTCTTTTAATTACATTATATCTTTGCTGGGTTTTGTGTGGTCATAATGATGAAAAGGAAATATCACCCAAAATTCAAGTTGAAGCAGAAAATGATGTGGCAGAGTCCAATCTGTTTCCAAGGTTTGAGAAACTGCGCTGGGTCCAACAGGTACCTGAATCCTGTTCATAATTAATCATGATCTTTTAAGAACAGAGTGGTAATATGTGTTTTTCATTTAATTTATGTATATTTTTTCGAGTGGCAATAATCCTTAGGACATAAATACCCATTTAATTGCTTAAACCCAACTATTTAATACATGAAACTATATTAATTCCATATATTTCTTTTGGCTTCAGGGCACCATGAAAAAACAACTCACAAACTAAGAGGGCGGAGAAATGAGCAAGCTTGGGGATCTCTGATGAGGCCCATTTTGACCTGGCCTGGCCTCACTCGTCTCTGACTCTCCCTGGCTCCCCCATCCATAGCACCCTGGGTGTGTGTGCTCAAGCGCTCAGTCGTGTCCAACTCTTTGCAACTCCATGGACTGTCATGGACTGTAACCCACCAGGCTCTGTCCCGGAATTTCCCAGACAAGAAGACTGAAGTGGGTTGCCATTTCCTATTCCAGGGGATCTTCCAGACCCAGGGATCAAACCCATATCTCTTGCGTTACTTGCACTCTGGGTGCTAATGGCCGGCTCCTCCTTTCTTTAATGTATCCTCTCACTTCCCCTGTATTTGCAACAGTCACAGTACCTGTCACATTGTATTACATTCACTTGCTTGCATAGTTGTTTTCCCACTAAACAATGAGCTTCTTGAGAGCAGAGCACAGATCTTGCAAAATTGACTGATGGAAGGAAAAGGGTAAGTATGTTACTGCAAACTTTGTTGAGAATTCTGCTGGCTAGACTCTGCTTCTTACCCTCTCCTCCACAGACATTACTATTATCACTAACCTTAGCTGCACTGTCTGTACTGCAAGTACAGAGGACAACTGTGGATCCGCTGACCTTCCTTCCCTCTGAACACAGTCCTTTGAGAAAAGGTTATCTAAGGTCTAGCACACGGGGATTTTGCTGGGCTACTCTGGCCTCGTTTTAGGACGTGTATGTGCTGGGGCTTCCCAGGTGGCACCAGTGGTAAAGAACATGCCTGCCAATGCAGGAGATACAAGAGATGCAGGTTCAATCCCTGGGTTAGGAAGATCCCCTGGAGGAGGGCGTGGGAGCCCATTCCAGTATTCTTGCCTGGAGAATCTGATGGACAGAGGAGCCTGGAAGGCTACAGTCCACAGGGTCGAAAAGAGTCGGACACGACTGAAGCTACTTAGCACGCACATTATACACGCGCAGCGGCTACAGCAGTGATAGAGGTTCTAGAGTGGACTGCCAGACCAGGCTTATCTGGTTGCAAACAACGGAGATTCCACATCCCTTAAGGAAGGAAGAAAGAGTTTTTTTGGCTGTTGTTTGATTTGGTTTGGTTTGGTTGGAATCACAGCTTCAGGCTTGTTCTAATGTTAGCCCAGGAGTAGCATCCCCAGGATCCTGGGGGCAAATGCGGCTTACCAGAGCCTGGGAATCTAGCCAAGAGTTCAGAATTTGTTCCAAATCCAAAGCAACCCCAGTGCCTAGATCGTTGTGAGCCTCACCCTAGGACTCCATTATCTTTGTGACAAAGTTTCTTTCTCCTCTCTCCAAGCCCCTCTCAACTGTCCTCACAATACCAACTAACCGCCTTTCTCCTTTCGACTGCAGTTCAGAGACCAAAGACAGGGGGAGTCTGATTGATCACTGACGTCTCTGTTTGAACCCTGGTTGTACTTAGATCAAGTGTCTTACTTCTTGCCCAGTTTGCCAAGGTTAGGAGGAGAAAAGGCTCATAGGGAACCAGCATGATGATTCACTGGAAGGAGGTCCCTAAGGGAGTTGTGAGTACAGCAAATGGCCTGAGAATCTCCCTCTTTGGTCCGTAGGTGTTTCCAGTTATGTAACATTAGACAGTCATCTTCTCAACAAGCATTATTTGTTTCAGGGTTTGTATTCATCACTCTGAAGTTGTCAGTTACGGTCTATAACCTGATCATGTTCAGACGTCCAGTCATGGAGCCGTCAGTATCAAGCACATCATTTAATATTTAATGTGTAACATACTGACAAGGTGACTCTGTTTCCTTGAGAAAATTTCATTATCTTTTGGGTGCTCAGTTGAATTACCTATGATAGTGAGCATAAATAGGCCTTGCCTGCCCAAAGAGAGAACAGAGACCAGTTCACCTCTAAGGTACTCTCTCTCACCAAGAGTCCAGGACTCTACAGTGATTTATGAACTTGAAGTTTCCAGGCCACTGAAGTGGGATCTGTGAGCAAGATAAATGGATTGATAAGGTGGGAAAGAACTTCTTAATTTGAGCGATGAAACTCATTAAGTAAAGGAAACCCTTTTAATTGGTATGTCCAAATAATTGAGGACTTAGTTCTTTCTCCTTGGCCTGAAACGATAGGTATTTTGCATGATACACCAGAATTGAATCTTCAATGAGACCCTTGTAGGATCCAGGCACATTCCCAAGGCTGACTTTGAACCTGAATAATGAACTTTCCCCTACCTATCCCATGAGACTGTGGTCTAAACCACACCATTCTGCCACTGTATTCTTTGATGTTTTGCATTGTTTACTTACAGATTTTACTTTCTTCTGAACTACTCTTTCTTAGATTTTCTATGTCTCTCTTTGTAGCTTCTAAACCCTGTCCCAGCTGACTCTTTGGACCACACTTGTACAGATACTTAAGCTTTCTCCAAAAAATAAATCACCATCCTTGGATCTTGCATGATCCTCTAGCTCTCTCTCTACCCCTTACATGCTGGCTTCAGGAAAATGTAGTTTGACCTTGTTTTAAGCAGAGTTACTAGGAGATACCTAACCTCCCTCTAGGACACCACCCTCTTCAGGTCAGAAGTACCCTATCCAGTCCATAGCCTCTAACCTCAACCTCATCTTCCTTCCTGCCCTCTGGTACCACTGGTTCTCACAGCTCCCTGGGAGGCCTCATTCAAACAAAGCTTGCTGGGTACCACCTCAGAGTTTCTGGCTTAGTAGATCTGGTTTGGGGCAACAGAAAATGCTTTTCTAACACTTTTCTTGTGATGCCAAAGCTGCTGATGTTCAGGTCAGTTGCTGAGAAACCTTACTGGGGGATGATTTGCTTCTCTCCCTCATCCTGCCCTGACCCTTGGCAATACCTTAAGGCATCTGTGGTTGTCATAAATGGGAAAAGGCAAGATGTAGTACTGGGATCTGGTGGGTGAAGACCTGGGATGATGCTAAACATCCTGAAATGTCTGGGACAGCCGCACATCTCCTCCTAACAAAGAATTATCTGGCCAAAAATACTAATGGTGCTGAGGAAAGCTTGAGAAATCTTGCTGTGCAGATTATTTCTCTAAGGCTGGCCATAGATCACTGATCACTCCCCCTCATTCAATCCATCTCTACAGCCCTTGGGTCCACCTCCTGCATACGTGTCTCATCTGTCTTTACCTCTGTTTTGGCCACGTGGTATGCAGGCTCTTAGTTCCCAGACCAGGGACTGAACCTGCACCCCCTGCAGTGGAGTCTTCTGGGGAAGTCCCTTTCTTTGCCTCATCACTTCTGCTGTCCATCCTTTTTCCAGATTCATCACCTCCCATATGGACTACTTCCTGCAGTAGCTTCCTTTTTTCGTAAACAATATTTTATTGTGTATATTTCCTAGTAAGTTTTTTAATACAATTTAAAAGGTTATACCTCACTTACAATTGTTACAAAATATTGCCTATATTCCCTATGTTGTAGAGTACAACCAACCATATAGCCTATCATATACTCAGTAGTTTGTACCTCCCACTTCCCTACCCCTAATATTGCCTTTCCCCTCCCACTGGTAACCACTACTTTATTCTCTGTATCTGTGTATCTGCTTCTTTTATGTTATATTCATTAGTTTGTTGTGTTTTCTAGATTCCACATATAAGTAGTATTGCACAGTATATGTATTTCTCTGACTTATTTTACTTAGCATAAATAGAAGGGGAGAAAGTGGATTCAGTGACAGATTTTATTTTCTTGGGCTCCAAAATCACTGAGGATGGTGACTGCAGCCATGAAATTAAAAGACGCTTGCTCCTTGGAAGAATAGCTATGACAAACCTAGACAGTGTATTAAAAAGCAAAGACATCACTTTGCTGATGAAGGTTCTTATAGTCAAAGCTATGGCTTTTTCAGTAGTCATGTATGGATGTGAGAGTTGAACCATACAGAAGACTGAGCACTGAAGAATTGATGCTTTCAAACTGTGGTGGTGGAGAAGACTCTTCAGAGTCCCTTGGACAGCAAGGAGACCAAACCATTCAATTCTAAAGGAAATTGACCCTGAATATTCATTGGAAGTACTGATGCTGAAGCTCCAATACTTTGGCCACCTGACATGAAGAGCTGACTTACTGGAAAAGACCCTGATGCTGGGAAAGATTGAGGGCAGGAGGAGAAGGGGGCGACAGAGGATGAGATGGTTGGACAGCATCACCTACTCATGGACATGAGTTTGAGCAAACTCCAGGAGATAGTAAAGGACAGGGAAGTTAGGCGTGCTGCAGTCCATGGGGTCACAAAGAGCATGACTTAGCAACTAAACAACAACAACAATACCCTCTGAGTCCATCCACGGTGCTGCTGCTGCTGCTAAGTCACTTCAGTCGTGTCCAACTCTGTGCAGCCCCATAGACAGAAGCCCACCAGGCTCCCCTGTCCCTGGGATTCTCCAGGCAAGAACACTGGAGTGGGTTGCCATTTCTTTCTCCAATGCATGAAAGAGAAAAGTGAAAGTGAAGGCCCTCAGTCGTGTCCTACTCTTTGCGACCCCATGGACTGCAGCCTACCAGGCTCCTCCGTCCATGGGATTTTCCAGGCAAGAGTACTGGAGTGGGGTGCCATTGCCTTCTCTGATCCATGGTGCTGCTGCTGCTAAGTCACTTCAGTCGTGTCCGACTCTGTGCAACCCCATAGATGGTAGCCCACCAGGCTCCGCCGTCTCTGGGATTCTCCAAGCAAGAACACTGGAGTGGGCTGCCATTTCCTTCTCCATGGTGCTATGAATGGCCAAATATCAATCTTTGTTTTTAAAAAAATTTTTTTCAATCTTTTGATGCAAAGTTAGAGATATTCAAAGAATAGGAAGTGCTGAATGAATTAAGCACCAGATTGGAACCCTAAGCTAATTTTGCCCCTACTCTGTAACTGTATGTTTGATCACCCTTGGGACTTTAGTTTTTTCATCTGTAAAATAAGACATTGGATAACTTCTAAGATCCTGTATCACTTAAATATCATGATATTATACAGTGGGATAGAGGAAATTCATCCCAAGAAGTATCCTCTTTTTCTCTGTAAAAGAGGTCTTGTTAACAAAATCCCAGCATACCCAGCAGAACTGTCCCTTTAACATCAGCTGGCTTTTTGTCCTAAATAAATGGAGAAGCCTCAGAGAAGAAAACAGTGCAGAGAGAAAGGCTCCAGAGATAGCCTTTCCTTTCAAGCCAGAGTCAGGCAGGAGCCTAAGCAGACTGGAGATGTCTGCTTTGCTTTTGGAAGATGCCAAAGTTGTCTCTTCAGTCAAAGAGGAATTTAAGAGGAGCACGAAAATTCTTTAATGTTCTTTGAGCTGCTCTCTGGCCCACGTCCAGGAAACATTGTTATTGTAACTGAGACATCAGGACGTTTGGCAGTGTTATGTTCTTATTTGGCCCAGTACAGCTCTTTATTTATTAAAGCCTTGGGGCCCTTCAGGCCATGGTTCAGTGTATTAATTTATGTAGCATGCCTCCCTAGAGAGAAGACCAATTTAAATACCCTCAGCTTCACTATGACCCAGTTTGCCACCAAGATATTAACTCTGAAGCTTTTTGTTTTCTCTTCTTTCTTATTATGGCTATAAAAGATACATGGAACCTGCCCCAGCAAAAAGTCAGGATGGAACATCCCACCCTTTCCATTCCTATGCCCTTCTCTTTCTTCACTATATCAATGTGAACTGAACCCCCCAGTTTAACTCAATCAGTTGTAAATTAATTCAACAAACCCAGTATTTATTGAGACTAGTTATATGCAAGCCATGTTCTGCAATGCAATGGTGCTTCGTTGTGTCTGACTCTTTGTGGCCCCGTGGACTGTACCCTGCTAGGCTCTTCTGCCCATGGAATTTTCCAGGCAAGAATACTGGAGTGGGTTGCCATTTCCTAATCCAGGGAAATGTCCCCACCCCAGGGATCAAACCTGAGTCTTCTGTACCTCCTACATTGGCAGCTGGATTCTTCACCACTAGTGCCACCTGGGAAGACCCAAGCTATATGCTGAAAATGAAAGTGAAAAGTGAAAGTCGTTCAGTCATGTCTGACTCTTTGTGACCCCATGGACTATACAGTCCATGGAATTCTCCAGGCAAGAATACTGGAGTGGGTAGCCTTTCTCTTCTCCAGGGGATCTTCCCAACCCAGGGATCAAACCCAGGTCTCCCGCATTGCAGGTGGTTTCTTTACCAGCGGAGCCACAAGGGAATCCTAAGAATACTGGAGTAGGTAGCCTATCCCTTTTCCAGCAGATCTTTCTGATCTAGGGAAGCATGAATTAAATCAGACCCTATCTTCAAAGGGGCTTCCCTGGTGGCTCAGACAATAAAGAACCTCCCTGCAATGTGGGAGACCTGGGATTGATCCCTGGGTTGGGAAGAGCCCCTGGAGGAGGGCATGGTAACCCATCCTAGTATCCTTGCCTAGAAAATCCCATGGACAGCGGAGCCTGGTGGGCTATGGTCCATTGTGTTGTAAAGAGTTGGACACGACTGAAGTGACTTAGCACGTGCACTATCTTTAAGGGGCCAGGAATGTCCTGTGGAGACACACATGGAGACAACCTCTCCAGAACAGCATGGTGGGTTCAGAACTAGAAGTGAGTACCAGGGATTGTGGAGGAGGGAGTTGGTCCCCTTGCTTGAAAGGCACAGGAAGGGGAGATTTCTAGAAAGGGTACTTGCTTTGGATCCTGAAAAGTGGTAAGAATTTGCCAGATTAGGTGAGTGTGTTTTTCAGCCTGGGTCAAAGCATGATGGGGTAAAATAACATTCGACACTTGGGGAACTTCAAATATTGATCATTTCAGTTGACTCAAGCATAAAATGTGTGAGAAGAGGTATAAAGATGAGAAAGGGGCCAGGACCTGGTGGGCCTTGTTCTTTGAAAATGATTGAAGCCATTGTCCTCCCAAGGAGTGTTTGGAAAGTGGATTCCCTCAAACCAAAATGTCTCCTGAGGTTAAAACAAATTGTAATTATGTCAACCAGAGTCCCAACAGAAAACAGCACTCTCATATTATGTTACTTTAAAGATAGGGCATATCATTTCAAAATAATCATATTAATAATATTTTACCCATACAAATTTGACCTAGGAAAATTGAAGTATCTTTTCTGATTTGACAATGTTTTCCATGCAATTCAACAATTGTAGCATATCAAATAAACCTATTTCCAGCACGTCTCTTCACAAGCTGAAAGAAATTGCTTGTGATTTTCTGGGGGCCCTCTAGGAAATCTTAAAGACAGCTTTAAAAGTAAGAGATATCATATAGGATTTAATTTAGAGAAGGCAAAATATCAAAAGTTGTCAGGAGATTGGAACACAGGTTAAAAGAGGATCATAGGTTACGGAGAATAAATACTTGGCTACCCATTTAATCAAAGTGACAATAACGGATTTAAAAAGGAAAAATAGGTGGTACTGTGGTGTTCAAGAACCCTTACTTAGCTTGTTCAAAAGTGAGCAAGCTTTATTCTCTTAAATAATCAAGAACATGACAGTCAACATCAAGAATAGGAAATTATTCTTATAAAGAATCTTTGGTATCTAGGCAGATTATACAGAAGGTAAAAATTATCTTTTGCAGCCTCTTAAAAGAGCAAACCAATCATCTCAGCAAATTTTGTCATTTTAATAGAGAGGAAACTAAATTCTTGTTTTGTCACAGTATAGCAATTGATACTAAAGCATCTGGGGGGAAAATTCTCTATATGCTTCAGAGAGTACATATATATGTGCGCACATGCCTATGCTGCTGCTGCTGCTGTCACTTCAGTCGTGTCCGACTCTGTGCGACCCCATGGACGGCAGCCCACTAGGCTCCGCCATCCCTGGGATTCTCCAGGCAAGAACACTGGAGTGGGTTGCCATTTCCTTCTCCAACGTGTGAAAGTGAAAGTGAAGTTGCTCAGTCTTGTCCGACTAGTAGCGACCCCATGGACTGTAGCCCACCAGGCTCCTCTGTCCATGGGATTTTCTAGGCAAGAGTACTGGAGTGGCTTGCCATTGCCTTCTCCGACACATGCCTATAGATTTTCTTTTAAAGATGCTTTATATATATATATGACTGAATTACTTTGCTCTACACCTGAAACTAATACAACATTGTAAATCAACTATGTTGTTCAGTTGCTAAGTCATGTCTGATTCTTTGTGACCCCATGGACAGCACATGCGAGGCCTCGCTATCCCTCACTATTTCCCAGATTTTGCCCAAGTTCACGTCCATTGAATTGGTGGTGCCATCCAACCATCTCATCCTCTGTCGCCTTCTTCTCCTCCTGCCCTCAATGTTTCCCAGCATCAGGGTCTTTTCCGTGAGTCAGCTGTTTGTATCAGGTGGCCAAAGTATTGGAGCTTCAACTATACTTCCACTACACTTCAATTTTAAAAAAAGAAAATAGATTTCTTAACTGCTGCTCTTTTCCTGGAGTCAGGGCTCAACTCAAGTTTTAAAATATTGAGGGCTTATCAAGCAACTAAATGGAAGCTCTAGATACTATTGTCATCTTAGTGGCTTTTGACATTGGCACCATACCACACTGATCATTGTAATTCATTGTAAGATGCATCATAACAATTTCTTTTTTTTACTACATGTAAGTCAAACACGAATATTGTAAAGGGATTTGTCTTTGAAAACTATAACTTTAGACACAGTCAGTGACCTTCCTATTCACTCGATGTGTTACGGGACGGGAGTAACTTATGCCAAAGTGTCTTCAAGCAGTGCTGCAAGCTCAGGGCAGTGAGAGTTGGTCAGTGTGGGGAGAGGTGGAGGGAGGAGGACCAGGGAAAGTTGAGGCTGGAGAGACAGCGGAGGATAAGACGAGGAGGGCCCTTTCGGCCTCTCTCACAAGTTAGCCTCAGCTGGTAAAGAATCTGCCTGCAATGCAGAAGACCTGGGTTCAATCCCTGGGTTGGGAAGATCCCTGGAGAAGGCAAAGGCTACCCACTCCAGTATTCTGGCCTGGAGAATTTCATGGACTGTATAGTCCATGGGGTTGCAAAGAGTCGGACACGACTGAGCGACTTTCACTTTCACGAGTTAGAACTCAGTCTGGAGAAGGAGTTAAAGGGTTTGGGGTCAGGGGTTTCTTGCTAAAAGTTTGAGCCTTTGGGGCCAAACTCTCTGGGTTTGGATCCAGATTTTGCCACTAAATGGCTCTGAGATCTTGAGCAGGTTATTTAACCTCGGTTTTCTTCATTTGTAAAATGATGCCAATGGCATCTGTTTTAGAAGAGTTGTGTGATTTCATAGATGTGAAGCCCCAAGAATGATGTCTGGCATGTAGAATTACCTATGACATCAACTAGACCTTCCACCATTGTTATTCTTTTAGGATTTCCTTGGTCAACTGTTGCTCTCTGGGAAAGCCGGCACAAGTCAGCCTCCATTACGCCCCTACAGGAGCTGCTTGGTGGCACCCACATAGTTGAAAGTTCTGGGGGTGGGTAAGAGCTTAACTTGATATCGGATGGCTATTTAGGTGACAATGACTAGTCAGTTGATCAAACAGCGAGGCTTTGGAGATTGGGATGTGGGTAAAGTCCTGCCAATGCCACCCTCATTGTGTGTGTAAACGGGGTAGGGGTAGGAAATAAACTTGACGTTGGTGATGGACAGGGAGGCCTGGCGTGCTGTGATTCATGGGGTCGCAAAGAGTCGGTCACGACTGAGCGACTGAACTGAACTGAAGGGTTTTTGAGATGGTTAGCACCATATGGCTCCAGGAAGGTGCCTTCTATTTACATCAGCATCTGTCCCTAGTGCCCCTGTTTAAATTTCTGCTACAGTGAAAGTGGGAAACTCAGTAAAATGGGCAGAGAGGTACCAAAACTCCTAAGTGTGTCTGAGACTCAGGATACACAGAAAGTCATAAAGCAAGAGAAAATATTGGGTATGTTTGTCAAAACATATGATGTTTCATCAAAATATGGAAATTCAATGAAGAGCAACATCTCAGCCTCCTCAGCAGGATGAATACACAAAATTAGCTTTTAACATTGTTGTGTTAACACAGAGATTGTTCCAACCTTCACAGGATTTGCTTCAATTTCCCAGCCCAGGTGAGCTGGTGAATTATTCTTGAGCATAAAGTCTCAGATTGCTGAGCAAGGACCTGCAGGATGCAGACAAGGGCCACCAGCATGGTTCAAGATCAGTGCTGTGCCCCACCTCACTTCAGAATAGTGCTGCTGGGGCAATGGCATGGTCTGAGAGAAGAGGGGAAGGGACCACTGCCATCTTTTGAAGTTAGCCAAAGAAAACACCCGTCCTTTTCTTATTACTGACATAAATTGTAATTTGTAGCCTGAAGCATTAGGATAAAATATCTACGAACACTTACTCTCTGCCTCCCAGCTGCTGCAGCTAGCTAGAGGACAAAGAGAGACACAGAAACCTAAACACCCCTGGCAGAAGCTTCCACAGAAAAATGCCTGTTTCCAAATTAATGTGGGTAATGTTACCATTTGCTTTGTTACTGTGTCAGGCTTTGCTTCCAGGGGCAAAAATGTTTTGCACAAATAGATCATTAGTACTGCAGGAAGTTGAGGTTTACTCAATCACTCTGGGAGTCATGGCCTTCAGAGCTTCTGATTATGACCCAGTGTAAGAAATACACTTGCTATTATGACTCAGTGCACAGATCCAGAGCCGAAGCAAGATCTCCGTGGTGTAAATGCTCCACCAAAGTTCATTACTAGCTGTCACCTGATGTCACTGAACTGCTGACCGTGGAGTTGGAAAGAGAGGTGTACGGTTAGTTGTCTGTCAGGACACAATGACTACACCTACAACAGCAACAACATCAGTTAAGACTGCCAAACAAGGGTTGCAAGAATACTTTGGGAAATACTCTTTAATTTGCAAAATTTGTGAAACAAGGAAGAGTCAGTGTGCATGACCTGAAGGTGTACTTTACAGAATTTTCGGGTCTTTTAGGAAACCTATTTCAGTAAACACCCTCCCTCATAATTTAAACTTCTGTTGGGGATGTTCCAAGATATGTGGTCCCTCTATTTTAAATCACTGCCTTCTCCACTTTTTCTCTGATTCCTCTTTGCTTCAGCCCATATGAAGTTTTCTTTGGAAGTAGTTTTTATAAAGCATTAAAAGTTTGTTTCATAGCCTATAAAATGAAGTGTGTGCATGTATGTGTGCTAAAATTCATATGTCTGTAGGTATTTTGAACAATTGGATGGACATGGGTAATTTTCCCTTAGGCCTTACAGTTATTGTGGAGATAAAAAGAATTGTCTTGCTGCTTAATGAATCACCCTGGAGTAAGTGGAATTCAACAACAAGCATTTATTTCTCACATTCGAGGGTTAGTGGTAGAGACTATCCGCTCTAACTGCACTTATTATTTTGTCTGTGGAGCAGCTGGAGGCTCCACCCTAAACTGAGTTTCTTTGGGGAAGCTGTGCCCCACACATTCCTCATCTATCTCATGGGACCACTGGGCTAGACTGATGGAAACATTCCTTCTCGTGACAATGGCAAGAGCTCTAAGGCAGTAGGAAATCTGAAAGACCCATTGAGGGCATCATTTGCCTCTTTCTATGAGTCAAAGCAAATCATAGGGCCAACCTCAGAGTCCAAGGGTGAGGAGGATGCCCCCGTCACAGAAAGAGGGCACTGTAAAATTACATGACCAGGGGCAGAGTTCCAAGGAGTGGTGAATTGGGGCCTAGGGTAGGCTGAAAAGAGCACCACAAATTTGTCACATTCTAATCTCTGGAAATTTTGAGTGTGATTAAATTAAGATGTGATCAAATTAAGGATTTTGAGATGGAGCAATTATCCTGGATTTTGTGGATTTGCTCAATGTAACGACAAAGGTCCTTATAAGAGGGAGGCAAGAGATTAGAGTTGGAAGAAGTACCTGGGACAATGGTAGCCGAGGGAGGAAAGGTGATCTCATATGGGACCATGAGCCAAGGACAGAAAACAACTTTCACAAGTTGGAAAGGGCAAGGAAACAGAATGTCCTCTGAAGCCTCCAGAAGAAATGCAGCCCTGTCAACACCTTGATTTTAGACTTCTGACCTCCAAACTGTAAGAGAGTCAATTGGTGTTGTTTAAGCCACTATGTTTGTGGTAATTTGTTAGAGCAGCAATTGAAAACCACTACAGATTTTGGTATCTGGATGTGAAGTGCTGCTGTAACAAACATCTAAAATTGTGGACATGACTTCAGAATTGGATAAGTGGTAGATTCTGGAAGAAGTTCTAAGAGCATGATAGAAAAAGCCTAGATTGCCTGGAATACACGGTTAGTAGAAATATGGGTGTTAAAGATTGCTGGTAAGGGCTTGGGAGGAAATGAGAAACATGTTATTCAAAACCAGAGAAAAGAAGATTCTTGCTATTAATATATAGCAGCAGAAAGGCTCCTACATTTACATGAAAAGATGAATTTGTCAATCATGAAATTAGATATTTAACTGAAGAGATTTCCAAGCAAAGTGTTGAAGGTACAACCTGGCTTATTCTTGCTTTTAGTAAAATCCAAGAAGAAAGATAAATTGATAAAAATACTATTAAGCAAACAGAACTAGGATTAACTAATTTTGGAAATTCTCAGCCTATCCAGATTTTGGCTAAAAGTAGATTTACTGTTAGGAAAGCATGCTGTAGAGGGAAAGCCAAGGATGTGGCTGGACAGTCTTTTGCTAGTACCTGGAATCAAATATATATCTCCAGGAGATGGTGAGGGACAGGGAGGCCTGGCATGCTGCAGTCCATGGGATTTCAAAGAGTTGGACACAACTTGGCAACTGAACAACAACATATATATATATGTATATGTGTGTGTGTGTGTATATATATATATATATATATATATATATATTCTGTTGCACAGTGGTTTCTTTGAAAAAATTAAGCATGTGATCCATCAATCTCTTTAGCCATCTCATAGACCTATCCAGAAAAAATATGTGGAGATGCATGTTGTCTAATGGAAGACATCTCTGGGACATGCATGGGAGACCCATGAGGTTTTTGATGTTGTAATATGAGAAGAAATATTGCCAGCTTGAACTGAAGGGAACAGAGAGAGGACAAAACTTAAAAAGACTGTTGAACTCCCAAAATTCCACAGGCACGAAACAGATGGGTAAAACTATTCAGGTGAAAACTGGTCTTACTCTTCTTTAAAAAGGAAGCATGACTGAGAGTGGATTCCTGGGCTCAGACAGTAGAGCCACAGAAGATTAAAATAGGCCTTGAAATAGTGTTTTCATAGTTGGACTTCAAAATTGCTCAGCCCTAGTGGCTTCTTCTTCTATTTTATTCCTTTTTGAATGGGAATGTCTCTAACTATTATCCTGTGGCTATCTCACCCTTCTATTTGGGGGAATCAGATAATTTGTTTTCAAGTTTCACAGGCCTAGGGACAGAAAAGAATTTTGCCCAGGATGGATTATACCCACAGTCTCACTCATTCTTAATTTCCATGATTTAGTAAAGTGGTTTGGGACTGTTGAACTGATAAATATACAAAGAGATTTTAGACTGTACGTTGATGTTGTAATAAGTTGAGACTTTGGAGGATGTTGGAAAAGGGTGATATATTTTGATGTGAGATGGATGTAAATCTTTAGGGGCCAGAAGACAGTCTGGTGAGCTGAATAAGGATCCTCCAGGGCTGGAGAAGACTTTTGAGAGTCCCATGGACAGCAAGGAAATCAAACCAGTCAATCCTAAAGGAAATCAACCCTGAATATTCTCTGTAAGAACTGATGCTGAAGCTGAAGCTCCAGTACTTTGGCCACCTGATGCAAAGAGCTGACTCACTGGAAAAGACCCTGATACTGGGAAAAATTGAGGGCATGAGGGGAAGGGAGGGACAGAGAATGAGATGGTTGGATGGCATCACGTACACAATGGACATGAGTGTGAGCAAATTCCAAGAAATAGTGAAGAACAAGGAAGCCTGGCGTGTGCAGTCAGGGGGTCAGAAAGAGTTGGACATGACTTAGTGACCGAACAAAAACAACAAAGATGTTGACAACCTAGTCTCTGAAACCTGTGAATATTACCTTATGTGGCCAAAGAGACTGCAGCTATGACTGTTGAGCATCTTTGGGTGCGACAATCGTCCTGGATTATCCAGGTGGATTATCACAGGGCTACTATGAGACAGAGGCAGTGAGAAAGTGATGTGATGACAGAAGCCAAGACTGGAGTGATGTAGCCAGCAGCTGAAGAATGCTGCAGCCTCTAGAAGCTAGATGCAGCAAGGAAGAGATCATCTCTTAGATCCTCCAGAAGAAACCAATTCTGCTGACACTTGATTTTATCCCCTTGATAATCATTTAGAACTTCTAACCTCCAGAACTGTATGAGATAATATGTTTGCATTATTTTAAGCCACCAAGTGGTAATTTGTTACTTTTGCAATTCTGTTCTGTTCAGTCGCTCAGTCATGTCCAACTCTTTGCGACCCCGTGGACTGTAGCCTACCAGGCTTCTCCGTCCATGGGATTCTCCAGGCAAGAATACTGGAGTGGGTTACCATTTCCTTCTCCAGGGGATCTTCCCGACCCAGGGATTGAACCCGGGTCTCCCGCATTGGAGGCAGACGCTTTAACCTCTGAGCCACCAATAATAAAGCACCATCAATACAATCATATATAGGAAGAAACCTAACTCCCCTGTTTTTACAAATAATGTCATCTTAAGCATTATGATTATCTTTAAAATACAACTATCATTTTTAAGGTATGAAATTTGTAAACATTTGACATCCTCAAATGTGATTTGGCTTCATACTGGGACCAACTTGTCTTCCAAGAGAAGGCTTCCCTTGTAGTTCTGTCAGTAAAGAATTGGCCTGCAATGCAGGAGACCCAGATTTGATTCCTGGGTCGGAAGATCCCCTGGAGAAGGAAATGGCAACCCACTCCAGTATTCTTGCTTGGAGAATCCCATGGACCGAGGCCTGGCAGGCTACAGTCCATGAGGTTGCAAGAGTCGGACACAGTTTAGCGACAATAGACTAGACTAATAGGATCTGCAGTACAGAAATTCCCTTTATAAGCAATTATAAACAAGTATAAAAGTTAAAGTTAAAAATTACCTGTGATTGGAACAACAATCATTAATGGGAATGTTAGGATTCACTCAGGATTACATAGTGGGTAATTCTCAAGCCGTTGAAGATAGATCAGGTCCTGGGCAGGGAAAATTCCTTTACTTTGGAGAGCTGCTCCAAAAACAGAATCACATGAGTCTCAGCTTTATAAGGTTTACATGTACAGTTGTTATTTTGTTGCTTATAATTTTCAATTTGAATAGGTCAGGAAATGTGGTTTGTCTGTAGTACCTTAAGAATACCCTTTAGTTTTCAGTGTACCCTTCAGAGTGGTTTCTGATCTACATTTCTTCCTGAGGGTGGGCAACACAACATAGTAGAAAGATTCTGGGCTCTGGGGTCAGGAAAACTTTCCATTTAATCCTGACTGACTACTCAGTAGTGCCTTCTGGTGAGTGTATTAGCTAACTTTTCAGTCTTGGCTTCTTTTTCTATGAAATGGGTATAGTAAAATCTATTCCATAAATTGTTAAAAAGCTTAACATAATTCACACAGAATTTAATAAGCAATTCTGAGGAACAATGGACTTGATTGTATGGACAGAGTTGTGTTTTCTGTTTATAATTGAGCAATTATCTAAAGGAGGGTACCTGGAACAAACATGGAAAGAAATGGAAAACTTTTAGTCACATCAACAGACACTACTGCATTGTTGTGAATTAATTTCAAACATTTTCTTCTTTGAACCTAACACCATTGTTCACAAGTGATGAAATGCAGAAAATGAATCACTGTTCATCATGTAAGCCTGGGCTTGACCATCAGCTGCCAGGACTTTCATTATTGAAACACCACTGTCTTATTTTCTTCCTCTCTAAACTTGTAATCAATTCTCTCTTGAGAGAACATGATGAAACATACAACTCCATCCTAGTAAGCATCTTCACATCTATAAGCAGTGTCCTTTAGCAATTATTATTATAAGTTACAACCTTAACTATAAAGAAAACAACTGAGATAATATAATTTCCCTCAAAAGCACTGAAGTATATTATTCATACAAATAGAATATATATAATACAAATATATATTATATAAATGCATATGTTGTATATACGTATAAATATTACACCTAAATATACTTTATTTCTCTATATACACATACTCTTTTGTATAAAAAATATCCTGAAATAATAATCATCTGTAATACCCTTTATAGCAGTGGGTCCTCAGAGTTCAAATAATTGATGTCTTTCAGAAATCACTAGGCAACCAGGTGGTACAGTTATTAAGCACCCACAGGATCTTGGCTTCAAAATGAATTTATTAGGATCAGAATCGGTACCATCCATATCCAAAGCACAGAAAGTCCTGACCACCAGATGTCACCATTCTTCTATTTCCCTCCCAGAGTCCAGAGAGGGAGAGATGTTTTTCTTTCAAGGGACTGAGAGAAAAATGTGACTCCCAACATTCCTGGGATTTTACCGAAAGGTCTCATTAAGAAGAATAATCCTGCCCATACAGCTTTCCTTGTGGTTTTTGGTCATTATCCAGACAGTTCCTGACAGCAGAGGATCTAAGTGGCTGATAATTTGGGGCTCTCTGGTCAGGAAGTGTTAGAATCATTTCCTTCAGCTTGAATTAAAAGTACAACTGATGGATCTAATGTGTCTAGAGCCTAGAGTAGCTCAATGCAAGAGAGGCTACAGGGTGTGTTCTATGGATACTAAGATTCTGGAGACAGGAGACCTTCCTAACCAGCTGGGTGGCCACGAGAGCTTACTTACAATATGAGGTTCTTGGACTAAGTCATTTCTGCTGCTGCTGCTAAGTCACTTCAGTCGTGTCCAACTCTGTGCGACCCCATAGACGTTAGCCCAACAGGCTCCCCCATCCCTGGGATTCTCCAGGCAAGAACACTGGAGTGGGTTGCCATTTCCTTCTCCAATGCATGAAAGTGAAAAGTGAAAGTGAAGGCGCTCAGTCGTGTCCGACTCTTAGCGACCCCATGGACTGCAGCCCACCAGGCTCCTCCGTCCATGGGATTTTCCAGGCAAGAGTACTGGAGTGGGTTGCCATTGCCTTCTCTGAAGTCATTTCTAGGGTCTAAGAACTCCATTATCTTTAGTTTTTAAATGCCTTTGCTGAAGAGGGTGAGTATCAGAGTAGGGTGATCTAAGTTGAAGAAAGAAGACCCTAGAGGGACAGTAAAATGGGGGTGGAGAAATTCTGCAGGGAGGGTAAGGGAAAGTTGAACATAAACTCTCATACAGTAACTTGATGCAGTGACAAGGGCTTGGAACTCCATGGGGTTATTAAACTTGCCATTTCCACCCCTAGGTAATTCACCAGGCCACTCTCCTTCCATTTCAGATACTGCTTAACAAGGATCTATAATACTTAGCGATGTAAATGTACAATGTTCTCTCTCCTGGGCCTTGATTGGATTTAATATGTCATGTCAGTCAATGTTCTCTGTGGTGCCTTCAGGGCATGGGATGCTTTATTTCTTTTTGAATTTATAGCAGTGCTATGTTCCGTTAGCCGGTCCAGGGTGTTCATAAAACCTGGGGATGGGAGCGGTAAAGAGTAAGAGAAATGGAATTTATTTATTGAACACCTACTGTGTGCCACGTATTGCTAAGCACTTTAGGTATATTTTATTTCATCTTCAAATAACCTCAAGAAACGCCATTTATTATGTTCGTAGATAAAAAAATTGAATTCAGATGGTTAAGTGGCCTGCTTAAGATCACAAAAACCAGGCTGAAATTTATACTGCTTCCTATAACCCGTTCCCCAAAGTTGGAAACTGAGGCTCAGGGTATTGATTCAAGCAGACTGTACCTGTAGAAGGTTAAGTACATAATCTTACCCCACTGGGCTTCACTGCTGGAGGAAGGTCCCTGGTGCTGAGTGGCCTGGACTGCACCTCTCTGGAGGATGCATTGTCACATCAGTATTTTTGCATTCTTGCCCCTGACCTTGCTAGATTATTATTTCTGGCCGCAAAGTGTCTCCCTTGCTCCCTTTTCCCTTTGGGCTGCGGAACTGAGGGGTTGGTAGAAGTCCTCTCCGACAGGGTTGGGAGTTTGCAGACGGCCCCTGAGAGGCTGGGGCGTTCCGAATTGGCTGTGCGCTCCGCGGGGAGGGCGGGGAGTTTGCCGAACGTCCCTGGCCGGAATCCCTGCCTTAGAGAGCTGCGAGCTCAGAAGCTAGAGGCAAGTTGGAGGGGTCCGTAGGGAGGGAAGGAAGAAATTGCAGACAGACTCCCCGCCCTGGTCGGCTGAGCCCCGGAGGAACGTCTCTGCAGTGTCCAGGCCGACTGTGGACGCGCCGCGCGCGGCCCCGCCAGGGCTGAGAGTTTGCAGACTGTCCCTGCCGCGGCCCGCTCAGCGGCGGCCCTGCGGCTCCCGCGGCTGCCGCGGCGGCCCCGGGCGCGATCCAGCCCAGGTAGCCGCGCCGCAGGCTCGGGGCGCCGCGACCCCGTGCCCGGCCGCGCCTTGGGCTCCCCCGGGAACAGCGGCTGGCTGGCACTCCCGGCTGCTGCTATTGCTCAAACAAGGAGGTGAGAGCCAGTGGGTCGGGGCGATCGCGTCGAAGCTCTCCATCTCCGCGGGGAGATGAACGCAGAAGGGACCGCGGAGGGCGCGGGGAGCTGGGCGCGGGGGCGGGGGAAGAGTCTGCACCGTGGGTTGCGCGGCTGGGGTCTTCCACCCTCCGCTACCCCGCCGCCTGCCTGGGTCCCCTGGCTGGGTTGAGAGACCCGGGAGTGCGGCCGGGGATACGCCTTGAGGCGCCCACCTGCCCGGGGCAACCGCTTCCCAGGGGAGATTGCAGGGCTCCATGGCCCTTGGGAAGTGGGGGTTGTGGGTTTTTGTAGGGACTGTCCGGAGAAGGCTTTAGTTGCGCGGACTGGAGGCGAGCGTCCAGGTCTGGTAGATGGGCTCTCGGATCGCGGAGGAGCCTGGTGGGGTCACGCTAAGGGTGTGGGCCGGGCTGGGGTCCCCGGGACCTGGGAGCGCAGGGCGGGCTCAGCCACCGGCCGCTGGGGAGTAAAAGAAGGAAGGCTGGCTCCTGGCCCCTGGGAAAGAGAGATGTGGCTGGCGGGTGCTCTGGTTCAGTGGACTAGGGAAGCCCGGGGGTGCCCCCCACCCTTAAGGGACCTTCGCGGGCCCCGGATCCCGCCCGCGCGCTCCGGAGGCTGCCTGGCCGGAGAGGCTGCGGGGAGCGCAGAGCCCACACCCGCTCACACAATCCCCGAGAGCATGCTCAGTGCGGCCTTGGGAACTTCCTGCCTAGTCGCGAGCCGCCCAGGCCCCCTCCCGGCCCCCTCCCGGCCCGCTGCTGCCGAACTTGGGGGCGCGGCGCGCGCCAGTGGTCCTTTCGCCTCCTCGTCTTTGCCCGGCTGCCGGCGTTGCTCCCAGCGGTCGCCCGTGCGGCTGAGAACGGGGGCGTGAATGTCGCCCCCAGCTTCCCGAGGCCAGGTCCGAAGCCGGGTGACCAGAGGC
Source organism: Moschus berezovskii (assembly GCF_049115385.1). Taxonomy (NCBI): domain Eukaryota; kingdom Metazoa; phylum Chordata; class Mammalia; order Artiodactyla; family Moschidae; genus Moschus; species Moschus berezovskii. The sequence goes on from NC_142461.1 coordinate 74,201,488, forward strand.
ATGGCGGTGAGGCCGCCTGATGTTAAGGACCCGCTCGGGATGCGCTCGCCGCGCTCGCGGACCAGGCGCGGTGAGCCGACTGGGTGGAAGGGGGTGTGTGAGCCCGGGGACGTTCGCGCGCACACACACTTGCTGTCACACACAAAGCCGTGGTTTCGTAGCTGCCGCGCGGAAGAGAAAAGAGGTGGCGCTTGCATTGTCCAGCGGCGTTTGAAGCGCAGACGGGGTGCCGGGCGCTTGCGGGCTAAGGTAACCTGGCGATGCAGAGGGTTTTCAGAGATGCCCGAGTCGCGGTCTGGGGCCCGGTACTCCTTTCGCTGACTGCCAGGCCCGGCCCAGGGCGGACGCCTCCGTCTGCTCCCGGCCCTGACGGCCCAGTTAGGAACGGCTGGGCACTTTGTGGGCGGTGAAGTTGGGGCGAGGAAGGCTGAGGTTTGTGCAGGGTTCCCCAGGGAATGACAGTAAGTACTGCACCTGTAAACAACTCGGATCCGAGAGTTAGAGGTGGAATCTCATTCTAAAGAGGGGCGGGGTGGGGGGGAAGCCGGTGCGCCCCGCCTCCGATCATTGTCAGGACCTGAACGACTCCGTGGGTTTTTATTACGAGAGACACACCCACCACCCCCCACCGCCCCCCTCCACCCCGCCCCCCAGTTTAGCTACCTACATCCTGATCCTTAACACGGATCAGAAGTTCTTCGATTTTGATTGGAGAAAATCACCAAACTGTTTTTCACGGACGGGTAAACCATCACAGGTGTTTCTTAATAAATGAACTTTATTCCTCCCTCCCCTCCCCCCACTCAACACACACAGAGCACACATTCTTTTTGCTCTTATTGTTCAGGGCTGAGATAGGAAACCCTCAAATTTGGTTAGCTCTGTTAGGATTATAGCAAAGCTCTGCTTTCTAGACTTTAGTATCTTCAGTTACCAACTCGAAATACATGTAGTCAACCTGAAGTAGAGAGACCCTGAGAAGAGGTGGTGGCAGTGGCAGAAGAGGGTGACCTTTTGCCTCTTTTTAGGGATGGTGAGGGGAAAGAAAAGAAGGACACTGCTCTGCCAGACCCCTGACTGGTAGACCTGGGTTCCTGGATAGAGGTTTGGACTTTACTTTTTTTCATCCCCTTCTTGATTCCAGCCCACCTTCTTGAGTCTGGGATACTTGTGACTGGAGTCGCTGGGAAAGGAGTCTACTGTACCAGTTTGGGACTTTGCAGGGTTTGCGCCTACATAAGCGGCTGCAGGTTGGTTTGAAGGTGCCTGCAGTGGCAGGCAGGAGGGCTGGGTGGCTCTGCTCAGATCTGCCAGTGGCATCTGTGTTCCAGCAGCTCAAGCGTCTCTGAATTGCCTCAGCTGTGCGCATCCTAAGTGCTTTGTGTTTGGAAGTGTGAATATAGTACTCATTTATATATATTCACACATCCGTACATGCGTTTTTATAAAGAAGCATGTACACATGTATGTACAGTGCAGGGTTCTCTGGTAGCATCTTGGGGATGGAAAGGACCTTAGGAGATCACAGGAATTCAAATTTGCTCCCTTCCTGTTCAGTTTTCTCAGTTTAAACATAACCAACCAGCCTTTGCCCAGTTGGCCTCCGAAAGCATTGCAGCGCCAGAATCCCCAGTGATCCTAGCCCAGGGAGTGCCTTTGATTCCTCTGCTGTGAAGTGAGCCTCTTAATACTCCATGTGGCTTTAACTCATTGCAGAGACTTAATGCTCTAAGTCATTGCAGAGTCACTCTTAGGTTGATTTTGGCAGGGGACAGACAGTGACCACTGTCCCCTGCAGAGCTATCCGGAAACTTGCCGGGAGCATTCATCAGTAAGACCTTGTTTGGGAAGTTCTTGTCCTTTTGCACTCTGGTTCTCCAGGCAGGTTGTTGCTCTGCTCCTTCCCTAGAGGCCTAAAGAGCAGAGAGGATTCCTTCTTTTCTCCTCCTTGTGTGTCTTGGCCTCCTAGCTGTAGGAGGGTGGAGTGGCTGCTGAGGGTGGTGTTCTGCACTGATGTTACCACAGGAGGTCTTGGAAAAGTTGGTGCTGCGGGGTGCATGATCTCAGGGGGTTGTTAGGGGGTTGTCAAATTTTGGGGAAGGGTTTTGGTGTCCGGTGAACTGTTAACAGAAAGTTTTGGCTGAAGGAAGATGCATGTGTTTCAGAATCTAGGTACTTTAAGAAAGAGAGAGGTAATACCTTTATATTTGGGAGAGAGTGCCAGGTGGGTGACAGCTGAGAGGCTTATGTGAGAAATAAATTTGGTACTCGCCAGGGCACGTTTTACTAGGCTGCCTTTAAAGTTCATAATTGCTTTGAAGTATAGAGTCACTCTTAATGGCTGGAAGATGGTTAAACTTAAAAAATGTTTTATTCTTTAAATCAGACTATGGTTGATTTACAATGTTATATCAATTTCTGCTGTATAGCAAAATAACTCAGTCATATACATATATACATTCTTTTCTATATTCTTTTCCATTATGGTTTATTCTAGGATATTGAATAGATGGCTGAACTGTAAGATTTCTGTTTGAAATTGATTTAAGTTCTCCCCAACCCCATCTTCTTAAAGTTGCCAGTCTAAGCCATGCGCCCGAACAGTCAACACGAAAACTTTGAGCATAGCTGTGACCTCAGCGCCAGCTGCGGATTTTCACTGTTTATCAGGCAGCCACTTTGAGCCGGGTTTGGTGGGTGCTGGTGCTGGGTATGAAGACGTCCTCCTTCAAAATTGTCTTCTCACTTTTAATGCATCTGCCCTTCTCTTTCCCTGTGTTGAGGCAAACTAATAGCCCTTGGAAAGTTGCAAAGATGGGTCCCAGGAGCCTTAGTACTGTAACAATATTCTCAGCTGGAAGAGTTGGGACTTGATCTGTGTTTGCCCACTTTCTTTGTGTGTGTGTGTGCGCGCTCAGTCGTGTTGGACTCTACAACCCCATGGACTGTAGCCCACCATGTTCCTCTATCCATGGGATTTCCTAGGCAAGAACACTGGAGTGGGTTGCCATTTCCTCCTCATTTTTTTCTTTTTTTTTTCATTACCATAGTTAAGTCTATCCTTCCCTGACTTTGTCATATCTGAAAGGCTGTACGTGTGCATGAGAAAGGTCATAGGAATCTTTTTTCCTTCAGAATCCCACAGTTCTCTTGTTTGAACACCTGGCCTTCTGGAAACAGGACAGGGGCCTTTCTGTCAGGGCCTTTGTCCAGCCTCAAAAATCTGGACAGGCAGGGGAGTTAAGCTGTTGTGGCTGGGCTTGTGGGGGCAGTTCTCCCTTTAAACGGGCACTCCCACTGCCATGCCTGTGTTAATGCTTGCTGAACCTTGGCCCCAGCTGGGGCAGCAACCTAGGATGGCTAAGGAGTATTGATCCCACCTTGTCGCCTATGAACTCAGCAGCCAGATGTACCCAAATACTTCCTTACCTGCAAGAGTTAAGTACTGGTGTTTGCAACTGATTTACTTTGTTTAAAAATGTCATCACTTCAAGGTTATCCATAGAAGAATAACAACCTCACTGATTTTGCATCCCTCTCTCATGGGGAAGGGAGGGGTTGCGGGTAGGTTCTTGTCCTTGAAGTAAGGTGTACTGTCCAGCGACTCCTGCCCAAGCCCCGCCCACCCAGTCCTGCTTAGGCCTGCTCCCTAGTGCTGCATTCTCAGCCTAGCCCGCTAAGTCCTAGTGTGCTGGTAAGATGCTTTTTTTTTTTTTTTTAAATAATATCCCACATTGAACAGTCTTCCAGTATAATAGTTTTGGATCTCTTTCATGTCTCTGTCCACCCATGAGAGTGTGTTCTGTTGGTGATCAGGAAAGATTGTATAGTTCAGTTGAGTTGCTCAGTCGTAAACGACTCTTTGCGACCCCATGGACTGCAGCATGCCAGACCTCCCTGTCCATCGCCAGCTCCCAGAGTTTACTCAAACTCATGTTCATCGTGTTGGTGATGCCATCCAACCATTTCATTCTCTGTCGTCCCCTTCTCCTCCTGCCTTCAATCTTTACCAGCATCAGGGTCTTTTCAAATAAGTCAGTTCTTTGGATCAAGTGGCTAGAGTATTGGAGTTTCAGCTTCAGCATCAGTCCTTCCAATGAATATTCAGGACTGATTTCCTTTAGGATGGACTGGTTGGATCTCCTTGCATTCCAAGGGACTCTCAAGAGTCTTCTCCAACACCGCAGTTCAAAAGCATCAATTCTTTGGCGCTCAGCTTTCTTTAATAGTCCAACTCTCACATCCATACGTGACTACTGGAAAAACCGTAGCTTTGACTAGGCGGACCTTTGTTGGCAAAGTAATGTCTCTGCTTTTTAATATGCTGTATAGGTTGGTCATAATTTTTCTTCCAAGAGGTAAGCGTCTTTTAATTTCATGGCTGCAGTCACCATCTGCAGTGATTGTATATCTGGGTGGAAAAATGTCCAGAACAGGTAGGCGAGAAACTTGGAGAGATGGAGATGAAAAATGTATCTTCTATACCTGACGTGATTGCAAAGGCTTCATTTGTATCTCATTTGCTCCTGGCTACAACACTGAGATGGAGACTATTGTTATTCCCAGTTTATACAGTAGGAAGACTAAGGTATTTGGGAGGTTATGAAAGCTGGCCAAGGTCATGTAAGCAGCTGGGTAAGGATTTGAACCTGGGTGGTCTAGGTCCAGGGTCCACATTAGCTTAGTTTTAGGCTAGCAAGTTCACCCTGTACTGGCCAGCTCCTTCTTTCCAACAAGGCCAAGAAGAGTCTTAGTCACTTGGGTTGGAAGGGACCTCAAGGAGATCCCCCGGGACCCCTTCTCTTTCTAACTGCAGTCCTGGAGGTATAGAGGAGCAGAAGGACCTGCTTGATGTCTCCCTGCTTGATGGCAGTGGCAAAGCTGGACCTTGGTCCCTTAGGAACAGTGATAACAACTGATAGCAGATGTGTGCCTGCTTTGTTTATAGTCATGACCCAGGAAGAGAATGTGGCGGTTATTTGACATCTGTCCCTCCCACTCCCAGCACCCTGTGTGCTCACATCCAGTCTCACCCCGCAGTCTGGTGGGGAGCAGGTGCGTGTGGCCCTGTCTTTTGTGCATACCCAAATAGAAGAGTCTGAGCAACTTATGTGCCTTTATATGAGGTGTTCCCTTGCTTATGTCACCTTTTACGTTTCAAATCTTAGGGATATAGTCTGGGAAGGCTTTTACATTTCATTCTTAAATATTCATTCTCTGTCTCTGGATCTCTGTCTCTGTGTCTTAGGGCTCCTGGCTGTGGTTTTTTGTTGTTTGTTTGGTTTTTTTTGGCTGTGCTGGGTCTTTTGTGTCATGTGGGTTTCTCTAGTTGCCCCGTGGCATGTGGGATCTTACCCTGACCAGGGATCGAACACTTGTCCCCTGCATTGGAAGGCGGATCCTTAACCACTGGACCACCAGGGAATGCCCCTGGTTGGTGTTGATTTCCACCCTTTCGGAGTATGGGGTGGGCCAGAGGTAATTTGGCAGATGAGTCAGGGCTATGCCCCAATATTTCCAATGAAAGGCCTGTAAGGATGTTCCCCCAGTGTCTCTTCAGATAGAGCTGAAGTCCCACAAAATAGTCCTCTGACCACTGAGATTTTCATATTTTGTGGAATTTTTCCATCAAGTTTACCATTGAGTGCTGTTTCTCTTCATTTTATTCCTAATATTTGACTGGCCTCACATTAGGCACGTCATTGTTCTCACATGTTCTTGATTCTGAACTTTTGTGGTTAATAAATAGTCCCTAGCTGTTCATGGCGGAGAAGGCAATGGCAAGCCACTCCAGTACTCTTGCCTAGGAAATCCCATGGATGGAGGAGCCTGGTAGGCTGCAGTCCATGGGGTCGCTAAGGGTTGGACACGACTGAGCGACTTCACTTTCACTTTTCACTTTCACACATTGGAGAAGGAAATGGCAACCCACTCCAGTGTTCTTGCCTGGAGAATCCCAGGGACGGGGGAGCCTGGTGGGCTTCCGTTTATGGGGTCACACAGAGTCGGACACGACTGAAGTGACTTAGCAGCAGCAGCAGCTGTTCATGGAGTTTAAAGTCTAGGCATGGGCAGGGCCCACACAGAAGAGTTAAGTTCAGTTAAAATAAATATGCAAATGAAGAACACATTAATGCAGCCCATGCGACCGCTTTGGGCTTTAGTTTTTACGTTAGAGACTAAGTGGGGATTGAACAAACTCCAATGTTCCGTTCAGTCCTCAAATTGTGTATAATCCTACACATGTGGCAAGGGAGGTATAGAATAAAGAAATAAAATAACAGTATTGAACAAAAAGGGATTGAGGAGAAGCTCAAGTTGTTTTTGCTTTTTGCTGGCAGACTCTTTAGTAGACAGTTGAGTTGCTTACCTAAGAAGAACTAACCCTCTACCATCACTGTCTTTTGGGATATGTGTTTTTGTATGTTTAGAAATAAAAGGCTGTGGTCCTTCTTAGCCTAGAAATAACCTGCTACTCCTAGTGAAGCTGTTTTTCCCCTTTTGGAATATTGAGATTCAAAGAACAGAAGATGACCAGACTCCCAGAGTTCTCTGGTTCCCCGGCACAGCACCCTCGAGACCCAGCACAGCACCCTCAAGAAAGTGGCTAAGTGTTTATACTGCCACAAGCTGGGCCAGAATCTGTGTACATACCTTCATTATTGCTTCCCTGTGAAACAACTATGTTGAAAGAATAGAGACTTTGATAACAATCTCCTTGGAGCTGCTTTTCTTTTTTCCTTTGGCCATCTGTTATTTTCAACTTTAATTTTTTTCTTTTACTAGTATTTATTCTAATGAGTTTCCCTGGGAGCTCAACTGGTCAAGAATCCATCTGCAGTGCAAGAGACCCCAGTTTGACTCCTGGGTTGGAAAGATCCCCTGGAGAAGGGATAGGCTACACGCTCCAGTATTCTTGCCTGGAGAATCTTCATGGGCAGAGGAGCCTGGTGGGCTACAGTCCATGGGGTTGCAGAGTCAGAGACGACTGAGCAACTAAGCACATTCCAGCGAGAAATGTTCTCAATGACCAGTTCTTTATTTTACGCATCTTGTTTAGGAAAGCACTGTCTATCAGTTCAGTTCAGTCGCTCAGTCGTGTCCGACTCTTTGCGACCCCATGAATCACAGCACGCCAAGCCTCCCTGTCCATCACCAACTCCCGGAGTTCACTCAAACTCATGTCCATCGAGTTGGTAATGCCATCCAGCCATCTCATTCTTTGTTGTCCCCTTCTCCTCACGCCCCCAATCCCTCCCAGCATCAGAGTCTTTTCCAGTGAGTCAACTCATTGCATGAGGTGGCCAAAGTATTGGAGTTTCACCTTTAGCATCAGTCCTTCAAATGAACATCCAGGATTGATCTCCTCTAGAATGGACTGGTTGGATCTCCTTGCAGTCCAAGGGACTCTCAAGAGTCTTCTCCAGCACCACAGTTCAAAAGCATCAATTCTTCGGCGATCAGCCCTCTTCACAGTCCAACTCTCACATCCATACATGACCACGGGAAAAATCATAGCCTTGACTAGACGGACCTTGGTTGGCAAAGTAATGTATCTGCTTTTTAATATGCTATCTAGGTTGGTCTTAACTTTCCTTCCAGGGAGTAAACGTCTTTTAATTTCATGGCTGCAGTCAGCACCTGCGGTGATTTTGGAGCCCAAAAAAATAAAGTCTGACACTGTTTCCACTATTTCCCCATCTATTTCCCATGAAATGATGGGACCAGATGCCATGATCTTTGTTTTCTGAATGTTGAGCCTCAAGCCAACTTTTTCACTCTTCTTCTTTTACTTTCATCAAGAGGCTTTTGAGTTCCTCTTCACTTTCTGCCATAAGGGTGGTATCATCTGCATATCTGAGGTTATTGATATTTCTCCCGGCAATCTCGATTCCAGCTTGTGCTTCTTCCAGCCCAGTGTTCCTCATGATGTACTCTGCATATAAGTTAAATAAGCAGGGTGACAATATACAGCCTTGACGTACTCCTTTTCTATTGGAACCAGTGTCTTTTTCCATGTCCAGTTATAACTGTTGCTTCCTGACCTACGTATAGGTTTCTCAAGAGGCAGGTCAGGTGGTCTGGTATTCCCATCTCTTTCAGAATTTTCCACAGTTTATTTTGATCCACACAGTCAAAGGCTTTGGCATAGTCAATGAAGCAGAAATAGATGTTTTTCTGGAACTCTCTTGCTTTCTCCATGATCCAGCAGATGTTGGCAATTTGACCTCTGGTTCCTCTGCCTTTTCTAAAACCTGCTTGAACATCTGGAAGTTCACGGTTCGCTTATTGCTGAAGCCTGGCTTGGAGAATTTTGAGCATGACTTTACTAGCGTGTGAGATGAGTTCAATTGTGTGGTAGTTTGAGCATTCTTTGGCATTTCCTTTCTTTGGGATTGGAGTGACTGACCTTTTCCAGTCCTGTGGCCACTGCTGAGTTTTCCAAGTTTGCTGGCATATTGAGTGTAGCACTTTCACAGCATCATCTTTCAGGATTTGAAATAGCTCAACTGGAATTCCATCACCTCCACTAGCTTTGTTCGTGGTGATGCTCTCTAAGGCCCACTTGACTTCACATTCCAGGATGTCTGACTCCAGGTGAGTGATCACGCCATTGTGATTATCTTGGTCATGAAGATCTTTTTTATACAGTTCTTCTGTGTATTCCTGCCACCTCTTCTTAATATCTTCTGCTTCTGTTAGGTCCATACCATTTCTGTCCTTTATCGAGCCCATCTTTACATGAAATGTTCCCTTGGTATACCTCTTGCTAAGTACAATCTTTCTGTTTTCCTTCTTTTTTCCCTTAGTACTTGTGTTTGCTATACTTCTCTCACCCCGTCTCCTAGAATTTTTCAGAGCCACTGATATTAGAAACAGTCCTCAGGGGGGACTTGGAGGGGAAGGGAAGCTTTTCTCCATCTCCCTCCCCAGTAATGTTCATCATATGAGGAGTTATTGTTGTGTAGTCTCTCAGTCGTGTCCAACTCTTTTGTGACCCCATGGACTGAGGAATCCTCCGTCTTAATTGAGATCTTTGCAAGCCTAGCTTCCAGCCCCTCTGTCCATCAGAATGGCCTACCTTCCTTAACAGAATTCTCAGCTCCAGTGGCTAAGAATGGTCAGTTTCTCCCTCCTTCTCTTCTATCATATCTAACTGCTGTGCTTGCTAGATTTAAATGCAACATTATCTTGGGCCTCCCTGGTGGCTCAGATGGTAAAGAATCTGCCTGCAGTGCAGGAGACCCAAGTTCAATCCCTGGGTGCGAAGATACCCTGGTAAAGGAAACAGCAGACCACTCCGGTATTCCTGCCGGGGAAATCCCATGGACAGAGGAGCCTGGTGGACTACAGTCCAGAGTCGCAAAAAGTCAGACTTGACTGAGGGACTAACACTTTCACTTTCATGTGGGTACTTTTTCACTGTACTAGATAAATTCAGGCCAATGTAATTTTCTTGGGCAAATATTATCAACTTTCTTCTATATGTCCACCATTCTTTATTTCCTATTCTGATGGGAGCTCCAGAAAGGGAGAATTCCCATCTCCCCTCCGGGTTGGTTAAAAAATTGCATCTGGCCCCAAGGGTTTCTAAGCAAGAATCCAGGCTCTGTAGGCTTGACTGGAAGCCCCATTGCCTCACAGAGGGCCTGACCTCCAGAGTCATATGATCAGCTGGGCAGCACAGGTAAGCTGCTGCTCCGGCAGGGCAGGTCTCTGTGCAGTTAGCCCGGCTGTCCTGGGGCAGGTCAGCTCACTGCTCTGTGCCTCTGGTTTCTCATCATTACGTGAGGCATCTTTTAGTGTCAACTGCATCTGTGGGATTCTGCTAATCTGACTTCTTGGCTGAGCCCGGCATACTCATCTGCTGTAGACTGTTTAATCTATCAAGGATATTCTTAAGTGTGTGCCTTTTTTTTTTTTTGCCCATGTCAGCACCACATGAAGATCCTGGTTCCTTAACTGGGGCTTGAACTCTTGCTCCCTGCAATGGAAGGAGGAAGTCTTAATCACTGGACTGCCAGGGAAGTTCCAAGCATGTCCCTGATTTTGAGTTCCTCTTTGGCTGTGGCTTGGAGTTCTGTTTTTTAAATCCATCACTGGGCTTTGGGTATACATTTTCTCCCTCTTTGTGAGCATTATTTGTGGGCTCATGAAGTCTCATAAATTGTGACTGTGTGTGTTCATGTCCACACACCACTAGGGCTTGTTACCTTATTGTCATATTATCTACAAACAGAAATGAAAGTGATCAGAGTTGGAACTGCATCTCTGAAACAGTCTTCAGTTAAATGAAACCTTTAGAAAGTTTCTGTGGAAGGACTTTTAAAATAAGGTTTTTCTCCTAGGACATGCTTATCAGTTATAACCAGGGATCTTTGGAGACAGTGTGGATAAATAATGATTTTATTGTACTTCCTTGTAGACTGCAATAACGTGTTTTCCCTGATTATGAGTTGCTTATTCTCTCATACTGCCTTTTCTTTAATTGCCCTGATAACCAGAATCAGATGCAGCTTTCCTTTGTGATGTCATGCCTGGTTAGTGTTCTCTGGATTCCGTAGTTTCTTCCTCCTGGTTCAGGGGCTCTGAGAGACTTTCCTGCTTCCTCATTGTCAGCCTTTCTATGAAGATGACAAGATTACATCATCGTTCTCTCACTGCTGTAACAAATAACCACAGACTTGGTGGCTTAAAGCAACATAAACTATTGATATTATGCTGTGGGTCAGAGGTCAACACGGGTCTCACCGGTTAAAACCAAGGTGTGCACTCCTCCTGGAAGCTGTAGGGGAGAATCCTTTTCCTGGCCTCATTTAGCTTCTAGCGGCCACGCACATTCATAGGCTCGTGCCTCGTTCCTCCAGCATCAAAACCAGCGGTGTTGGGCTGACTCCTTGTCTCTCTGCCATCAGACTGGGACCACAGCTTGGACTTTAAGGATCTGTATGATTAGATTGGGCCCACCCAGATAATCCCGGATCATCTCATTTCAAGGTCCTTAACTTCATCACACCTCTCCTGTTAGGTAGCAAATTCACAGGCTCCAGGGATTAGCATGTGAACATCCCTGGGGCCATATTTCTGCCTGCCACAGTCCCCAAAACTCTTTGTAAAGAACTGACTTTTTAGTTATTATGTAACTGTTCTTTTCTGTTAAGAAACTTTACTTCCCCGGAAATTTGCGTATTTCCTTATTCCTAATCTTTTTGAATATACTTCAGTTCAGTTCAGTCGCTCAGTCGTGTCCGACTCTTTGCGACCCCATGAATCACAGCACGCCAGGCCTCCCTGTCCATCACCAACTCCCAGAGTTCACTCAGACTCATGTCCATCGAGTCGGTGATGCCATCCAGCCATCTCATTCTCTGTTGTCCCCTTCTCCTCCCGCTCCCAATCCTTCCCAGCATCAGAGTCTTTTCCAGTGAGTCAACTCATCGCCTGAGGTGGCCAAAGTTTTGGAATTTCAGCTTTAGCTTCAGTCCTTCCAATGAACACCCAGGACTGATCTCCTTTAGGATGGACTGGTTGGATCTCCCTGCAGTCCAAGGGACTCTCAAGAGTCTTCTCCAACACCACAGTTCAAAAGCATCAATTCTTCGGCGATCAGCTTTCTTCACAGTCCAACTCTCACATCCATACATGACCACGGGAAAAACCATAGCCTTGACTAGAACACACAGTGTCTAAGGTTTCAGTTCTGAGATAACCAGACACTGACCTACACACGTTCTGTGTTCCAGCTCACGTTATGTTAGTAGTTGCTGTGATGAGGAAACTGAGGTGCAGAGGAGACTTGCCCAGGGTCAGGTAGCCAAAAGTGGCAGAGCCAGACTGCAAAAGTGGATCTCATTGATTCCAGAGCCTGTGTTCTTTTCACTTTGCCTTCCTGCCTTAGGAGTGATAATGGAAAACCAGAATGAGAAATGGTAATGGGAAAACTTAAAATAATGTAAAATCTCTCTGTTTCTGCCAAGGTGGTGACAAACAGTAATAATGTCTGCGGCAGACTGATTGCTCTAATGGCCCTGATTAATGGCCTTCTTTTGTGTCCACACTCTTTGCCTTGTAACTTACTAGTCCCCATCCCTCTCCCATACTACTGGCCTCATGGCTACTTTGGCCCCTGGGATGTTAGCTGATGCCACATAAACAGAGTTTAAGAGCCTACGCATTTCTGATTGCCTTTTGCACAGCTAGGCGTGCTCACTCAAATCCCTGCCACCCCCACGAAAGCGTGCCCGGGCTACTCTAAGGGAGGGACTGAGAGATGCAGGGGAATGAGCCAAATTGTTTCAGTTGAGACCTTTCTGGACTAGCTGGTTCCCAAATGAACGACCAGCTGCTCGAAGTGTCCTGAGCTTATCTTGCCAAGATCTGTCCTAAGTCATCAGAACCAGCTAGCTGACGTGTAGAGTTGCAGAAAGTATTGATGATTATTTTAACCCACAGAGTTCTGGGGAAGTGTGTTATGCAGCTGTTGCTAACTGATATACAGTTTATATCAGATGTTTGCAGAGCATAAGTGATTTTAATGTCCTTTTGAAGACCATTTTGGATTACTTGTAACTAATTCATATTCTTTTTTAAAAATTATAATACATTTAAAAAATATTTTTAAGATTATATATTAGGCTCAAGAACTTGCCCATTATTTCTACCCTTTTTTCTTTGCTTTTTTTTTTTTTTTTGGGAGGGGGGAACATGAAAGTCTTTAAACTCTTACCAGTTTCAGTCAGAAACAGACTTGTGTTTTTCTTTTCAGATTCTTTTTATCATTTCTAATATTGTGGATTTTGACCCTCAACCTACAGTAAGAAATACATATTTACTAAAAGCTCACATATACAGATGTGTATGTTGTTCAGTTGCTAGGTAGTGTCCGACTCTTTGCGACCCCATGAACTGGAGCACACCAGGCTTCCCTGTCCTTCACTAGGCTCCCAGAGTTTACTCAACCTCATGTCCACTGAGTCAGTGATGTCATCCAACCATCTCATCCTCTGCCACCCCCTTCTTCTATTGCCTTCCGTCTTCCCCAGCATCGGGATCTTTTACGATTAGTTGGTTCTTCACATCACATAGTCAAAGTACTGGAGCTTCAGCTTCAGCATCAGTCCTTCCAATGAATATTCAGGACTGATTTCCTTTAGGATTGATTGGTTTGATCTCCTTGCATTCCAAGGGACTCTCAAGAATCTTCTTCAACACCACAGTTTGAAATGTGTAGCAGCAAGAAAAGTTTCATGAGACAGTACCTACCTGCTGTCCTCATGGCCTCTGATATATTCCACTATATTTTATTTGTTTAAAAAGTTCTGGTCAGGAGTCAGACCCGTGCCCTGCCGCCCGTTTTGTAAATAAGGTCTGGTTGGAACACAGCTACTCCCCTTTGTTCATGGTTTGTTTCTGGCTGCATTCAAGCTGCAGTGACAAGAGTCAAGCAGTTGTAACAGGTTATCTTGCCTGCAAAGCCTAAGGTATTACACTTTGGCTCTTGAAGACAAAGTTTTCTGACCCCCTGTTCCGAATTGGTTTTATAACCCATGGCTGACTTGTGATCCTCCATTTAGAAGACACACTGTTTAAGGGACCATTAGCTCTCCCCATAATGCATCTGGAAGTTACACTAAACAAATCCAGCAGATGTGAAAACTGACCCTTTTCCTGTGTCACACACAAGCTCTGTGGTTTATTCACTTGGATTCAACAATTAAGTTTTTGCTATTAATATTTAACATTATACCTGATTGACTTATACAGGAAACTTAAAGGGTTTTGAAAATGTTTCCTTATAAGCATGCTCCCCTCTTTCTCGTTTAAATGAGGCTTTCTTGTGGAAAGTAGCTGGGATTAAAATGGACACAGATTCTATTCAAGTGCTGGTTAGTTATTCATTAGATTCCAGCAGTGCCTCTTTTTGTGATATAATGGAGTCCATTAGCGGGAGAGGTCGGAAAACAGTCACCTTGGGTTCTTTCAGAACACCTTTGTGGCACCTAGTCCTTACTATCACATTTCTGTGTTAGTATTATTTTTGAGCATAATAAAATTTAGAGACATCAACTCATGGACTTATGGAATTGAAAAGACTTTAGGGAAATATGTATATATTTTTACTTAGACATTTGTTGTTGTTCAGTCGCTCAGTCGTGTCCAACTCTTTGCCACCCCATGGACTGCAGCACACCAGGCTTCCCTGTCCATCACCATCTCCCAGAACTTGCTCAAACTCATGTCCATTGAGTCGGTGATGCCATCCAACCATCTCATCCTCTGCCGTCCCCTTCTCCTCCTGCCTTCAATCTTTCCCAGCATCAGGGTCTTTTCCAATGAGTCAGTTCTTTGCATCAGTTGGCCAAAGTATTGGAACTTCAACTTTATCATCACTCTGTCCTTCCAATTAATATTCAGGACTGATTTCCTTTAGGATTGACTGGTTTGATCTCCTTGCAGTCCAAGGGACTCTCAAGAGTTTTCTCCAACACCACAGTTCAAAAGCATCAATTCTTCAACACTCAACTCTCACATTCATTCATGACTACTGGAAGAACCATAGCTTTGACTATATGGACCTTTGCTGGAAAAGTAATGTCTCTTCTTTTTAATATGCTGTCTAGGGAGAAGGCAACGGCACCCCACTCCAGTACTCTTGCCTGGAAAATCCCATGGATGGAGGAGCCTGGAAGGCTGCAGTCCATGGGGTTGCTGAGAGTCGGACACGACTGAGCGAGTTCACTTTTCACTTTCATGCATTGGAGAAGGAAATGGCAACCCACTCCAGTGTTCTTGCCTGTAGAATCCCAGGGATGGAAGCCTGGTGGGCTGCCATCTATGGGGTCGCACAGAGTTGGACACGACTGACGTGACTTAGCAGCAGCACCAGCAGGTTGGTTATAGCTTTTCTTTCAAGGAGCAAGTTGGTACAGCTCCAAGTCTAAACCACACCCCTGTTCTCATATAACTCATGAATATTTCTCCCACCCTTTCCAAATCCTTTTTATCTCCACCTTCCTATATATTTGATGTCTCTGGCCAAATTGGGTTAAATTGACTTCTGAACTAGGTTCCTGCTTCTCCATTTTTTGGCCATTGAAGCAGCAATGACTTTATTATTGGCTGTGTAAATCTGGTAAAAAAAAAAAAAAAAAAAAGAACCTAGGCTGAGACAAAGGGCCTCTGCCTAGGTTAGGAACCCAGCCCAGGTCTGGTTGACCAGTTTGGTTACAAGGTGATCTTGGATGACAAAACCCATTTGTTACCTGAACCTAGAGACCTAGCTTACACATAAGGAGTATTTTGCATGTTTCAAATAAATGTTGACTTTTCCAGTCCGTGAAGAAAGACTGTGGTTTGTTTTACTGGGAAATTTACCATGAGGTGTTTGCTGTTTTGGAAAATCACGTGGCATCACCCCATCACCTGTGTTAGTCAACACTTGTAGCTCACCTGATTTTTGACACAAGTGTCGAACGACTTCTTAAGCCTTCTAGATTAGTTTTGTCTAACTAATTGCATACTGAAATACAGGTTTCAGTTCAGTTCAGTTCAGTTCAATCGCTCAGTCGTGTCTGACTCTTTGCGACCCCATGAATCACAACACGCCAGGCCTCCCTGTCCATCACCAACTCCCAGAGTTCACTCAATCTCATGTCCATTGAGTCGGTGATGCCATCCAGCCATCTCATTCTCTGTCGTCCCCGTCCCCTCCCACCCCCAATCCCTCCTAGCATCAGACTCTTTTCCAGTGAGTCAAACGTCGCATGAGGTGGCCAAAGTATTGGAGTTTCAGCTTTAGCATCAGTCCTTCCAATGAACACCCAGGATTGATCTCCTTGAGAATGGACTGGTTGGATCTTCTTGCAGTCCAAGGGACTCTCAAGAGTCTTCTCTAGCAGCACAGTTCAAAAACATCAATTCTTTGGCGATCAGCTTTCTTCACAGTCCAACTCTCACATCCATACATGACCACGGGAAAAATCATAGCCTTGACTAGACGGACCTTGGTTGGCAAAGTAATGTCTCTGCTCTTTAATATGCTATCTAGGCTGGTCATAACTTTCCTTCCAAGGAGTAAGCGTCTTTTAATTTCATGGCTGCAATCAGCATCTGCAGTGATTTTGGAGCCCCAAAAAATAAAGTCTGACACTGTTTCCACTGTTTTTCCATCTATTTCCCATGAAGTGATGGGACCAGATGCCATGATCTTTGTTTTCTGAATGTTGAGCTTCAAGCCAACCTTTTCACTCTCCTCTTTCACTTTCATCAAGAGGCTTTTGAGTTCCTCTTCACTCTCTGCCATAAGGGTAGTGTCATCTGCATATCTGAGGTTATTGATATTTCTCCCAGCAATCTTGATTCCAGCTTGTGCTTCTTCCAGCCCAGCGTTCCTCATGATGTACTCTGCATATAAGTTAAATAAGCAAGGTGACAATATACAACCTTGACGGACACCTTTTCCTATTTGGAACCAGTCGGTTGTTCATGTCCATTTCTAACTGTTGCTTCCTGACCTGCATACAGGTTTCTCAAGAGGCAGGTCAGGTGGTCTGGGATTCCCATCTCTTTCAGAATGTTCAACAAAGTGTTAAATAACCCTTAACACATAGCTGACAGAAAAGAAGAATAGGGATGTTGGCCCCACCCTGCTCCTTCTGAGACTCTCCCTGGTGTAGACCCTCCCCTCCCCTCACTTACAGGTGGTTGAGGCTGCTGCTGGGTTTGGGTTCTAATGTAGATATCAGTTATTCTGGAAGAGCCTGAAGAGTAGGGGATGAAATGAGATTATCGCCTGAGTTTTCATGTGAACTGCTACAGACCTCTTGGCAAGAGATTCAAGGGGATCTGTGAGTTTGCATGGAAAAATACTACACCTTGATTTTCACATACTTTTGACCAATATTGAGCAATCCCTTAACTTCTGGATATTGGTCATGACCCACAGTAATATTAGCATTGTTTGCAAAGAAATTCGATATTTTTGTATCACACTTTAGGTGTCTAACAGATAACCTTGAAATGTCACGCTCATTATGACTTAGAAATTACAGTGGTTATTACATGCTGCTAGATAGTGTTATTTAATGTATTAACAAAGAAGCAAATGTTTTACTATGTTACAATTTTAGAAGTTTTCTCTGATTCTATGTATTTTATGCATTTCAAGCATTTGGAGGAATACCACCTCATCAATCTGTGTAGGTCTGGGTGGTACGGAAATTGTGTAGTAGAACTGGGGAGTCCTCGAGACACTACAACCCGCACTCTGCCTTGTCTCTTGCTGTCACTGGGGAGGTGACTGCCTCCTGACTCAGCCTTTCTCCAAGACGGCCAGGTATGGGTGTGTAGGGGGCATGGACTTATCTCCAGTTGGCTTTTTCTTCCTCAGTTCAGTTCAGTCGCTCAGTCGTGTCTGACTCTTTGCGACCCCATGAATCACAGCACGCCAGGCCTCCCTGTCCATCACCAACTCCTGGAGTTCACCCAAACTCATGTCCATCGAGTCGGTGATGCCATCCAGCCATCTCATTCTCTGTCGTCCCCATCTCTTCCTGCCCCCAATCACTTCTAGCATCAGAGTCTTTTCCAGTGAGTCAACTCTTCTCATGAGGTGGCCAAAATATTGGAGTTTCAGCTTTAGCATCAGTCCTTCCAATGAACACCCAGGACTGATCTCTTTTAGAATGGACTGGTTGGATCTCCTTGTAGTCCAAGGGACTCTCAAGAGTCTTTTCCAGCACCACAGTTCAAAAGAGAAGACTCTACACATGGACATCACCAGATGGTCAACACTGAAATCAGATTGATTATATTCTTTGCAGCCAAAGATGGAGAAGCTCTATACAGTTAGCAAAAACAAGACCAGGAGCTGACTGTGGCTCAGATCATGAACTCCTTACTGCCAAATTCAGACTTAAATTGAAGAAAGTAGGGAATACCACTAGACCATTCAGATAGGACCTAAATCAAATCCCTTATGATTATACAGTGGAAGTGAGAAATAGATTTAAGGGACTAGATCTAATATATAGAGTGCCTGATGAACTCTGGACGGAGGTTCGTGACATTGTACAGGAGACAGGGACCAAGACCATCCCCATGGAAAAGAAATGCAAAAAAAGCGAAATGGCTGTCTGAGGAGGCCTTACAAATAGCTGTGAAAAGAAGAGAAGCAAAAAGCAAAGGAGAAAAGGAAAGATATAAGCATCTGAATGCAGAGTTCCAAAGAATAGCAAGGAGAGATAAGAAAGACTTCCTCAGTGATCAATGCAAAGAAATAGAGGAAAACAACAGAATAGGAAAAACAAGAAAGATCTCTTCAAGAAAATTAGAGATACCAAGGGAACATTTCATGCAAAGATAGGCTCAATAAAGGACAGAAATGGTATGGACCTAACAGAAGCAGAAGATATTAAGAAGAGGTGGCAAGAATACACAGAAGAACTGTACAAAAAAGATATTTTCCTTCCTAGACCTGGTCAAAGAGCAGTTCTTGGTTTGCCCTTGGCTCATTCTCTTATCAGACAAGGAGGCAAGATCGTCAGAATAGTCTTTGGGGAAGGCTTGTATTGATCAGTACAAGGTACAAGATGCATTTAAAGCCAAATGTATCAATTGTCTGAATCTGGAACAGAAGTGTGATTTCTGGTTGAGCTTTTCAAGTGGAGAAAAATCATAGAAATCCTGCAGGAAAATTCCCTGTGTACAGCCTAACTTCTGTTTTCCTCTTTGTGTGCTTCAGAGTTAAGAATCACAGGACTCTAAGAAGTAGCCCATTGCTCAAGAAATAGATCACTTAATTGGCTGCCTGGGTGTTTTCCTAATTTGTGGGAAAAGGACCATTTCCCAGCAAGCAGGGTTTGGGGTGGAGGCAGACAACTTCATAAGGGGTGCCCTTGGTCGTGGGTGCTACCTTGCTGCCCAGCGAGTCCACCATAGAGGGTGCCATGCCCCAGCTGTAACTGGATTTCTGGGAGTGGTGTAAGTCTTTTTGTGTCACTAGAAACTTCTGTGGGGAGGAACTGTCTTGACCTCAGAATAGCCTGCTGTTGTTCCTCGATGTCCTCCAGATGCAGTTAATGCTGTGCTGTTATGTGCATCTTTTTTGTCGCACAGCTTCTATATTTAGAGCCTGAGAATGATGAAAATTTCCTTTCTAGTTCTTTAGAAGTTGAGCACAAGAGGGATCTTTACATATGCAATAGTAATAATACCTTGAGCAACCATATTACGTAATAATGGGAATTACATTTGTTCATTCTGTGTTTCAGAAAATATTATGATTTAAGATTGGAATCGAATAGTTTCAAATGCCGCGCCTTCAGGAAGGCATGTTACAGCTGGGGCATAGCACCCTCTAGGGCGGATTCGCTGAGTGGCAAGGGGGGAAGGGCACCCCTTATGAAGTTGTCAGCCTTCATCCCAAAGCCTACTTGCTGGGAAATGGCCTTCCCCCACAAATTAGGAAAACACCAGGCAGCCAATTAATTGTGTGACCTATTTCTTGGGCAATGGACTACACTTTGGGTTTAGGTGTTGATCATATTTCTCATTGAGGCAAAACCACTACCTTGAAGTAAGATCAGCCCCATTACAAGATATTGTTCCTGCTCATGTGAACACAGGTGTCTTTAACAAGCTGTCAGTGAAGAGATACCATTTTTCTTTCTCTCTCTTTGTGAAAAGGGAACAACACATGCTTCCTGAACTGATGATGCTATTACCGATGCAAGGGTAAGACTGTGGGTATTATTTGGCTTAATTATTAAAATGAGATACGTCAGATCCTTTTATTGAGAAACTATCCTGTCATTGGATTGGTAAGGCCAGTGTTTTTTGGCACGAGAAAGCAAGAAATTCACCAAGCTTATTGGCTGAGGGATGTGGCTTTCACTCAGTTAAAAGGATCTCTTATCCCTTCCCTGTTCCTGTTTTGAGCCACAAGCACTTGGCTTACTTTTCACAGAGGTTTGGTTTGGGGGTAATTTTGATCTTAGTAAATGAAGTCCTGAAGATGTAGAGAATAGGAGTTACAATGTCCGTGAGTGATTCACCTCCTGGTCAGAGATGGCAGAGTTAATTGTATAGCTGCTGGACACAGATACCATTTCCATTTTATACATTTTGTCACAATGAAAAATGAAAAATTCTGGTCCTATCTTCAAACTGGCAATCTAAAGGTGAAGATCTCACAGAGAAATGCCTTTTCCAGAAGGTGGACCTCTTGAGCACATAACTAGTGTTTGCAGGAATTCTGGGCCCTCCTGGGAATCAAGCCTTGAGGACACTGTCTAATTTCATGCTCATGACAGCCTTGTAAATTAGAATCTTTTGTTTTCATTGAACAAATGTGAAACCAAAGTATTGGAAAGTTAAATGTCCTGTCTTGAGTGATTCACATAACTATAAGGTGATCATATAATTTATCATCCGAACTTGAGCAGTCTTTTTTTTTTTTTTTTAATTACTTATTTGGCTGCACTGGATCTTAGTTGTTGCACTCAGGATCTTTGATCTTCATTTCGGCAGGAGGGATCTTTAGTTGAGGCATTCGAACTGTTAGTTGCAGCATGTGGAATCTAATTCCCTGGCCAGGGATCTAATCAGGACCCCCTGCATTGAGAGTACAGAGTCTTAGCCACTGGACCACCAGGAAAGTCCTGAAACATGAACACTCTTGAGAGTGAAAGGGGTGCTATTAAATTAATGATGAAGCTAGGATAACAGCCATAAATGGGGACATATGGCCCCCTTACTAATACAGAAGGTACAGATTGGGGGTTTAATTCAGGTCCAATTCTAGAGCCTGTCTGCTCACCTGTATTTAATTAGATGCATTAAATTGGGCTGCTACAGATTGTTAAGGCACATATTGAATAAACTTCTGAAGGTGAGGTCTGCACTGGTTAGAGAGCCAAAGAGAAATTCCTCTTAGGCTAGGTTAAAGTTCCCTTTGGCAAGAAAAAGGTCTACTAGAGATCTTCTTTCATATAAAAAGGTAAAAGGGGTTTTGTTGGAAAGGCAGATGGTTTTTCTCTTCTGGAAAAATGGTTTTCCCTTTTGTTGTTGTTGAAAACAATGGGTCTGCTGTAGCGTTTCCGAGAAAGATAAAGACTCATCAAATTCCACGTGCAGGGTAAACATCTTCATAGCCAGTGGTTGTTGCCAGAAAGGTTGATATAATGAACTCTCCATGGTAAGGCGTGCAGGTCATTCACGACCCTTGTTTTTAGCACTCTGCCTGTGGCTATTATTAACAAGGCAGATCTGTGTGGTATCACCATTACTGTCAGATTTTAAGATAAAAGTCCTCACATGTGAATATATTGCACTCCCAGGATTGGATTCCCTGGCTTGTGATGAGCCTCTGTGAGCCTCAGACATGTGTGTGTGAATACACCGAGCAGAAGTGCAGGCACAAAGGTAGGTAAAACTCAAGGTACTTAAAACTGATAGTACAGCCTGACCACAGAAAATAATAAAGAACATTACACAGCACTCTGGGATTTATTTTTTCTCTGTGTCTCATTCTCTTGCCACCTTCTGGGCAAGTTGAGGTGTGAAAGCGAAAGTTTCCTAACGGAACACTTCTGTAAATCCCATGGCCTCTAAAAACATCTGCTGGATTGCCACTCGTCATCAAGTCAGCGATGCCAGAGAATGGCATGCCATTCAAAGGCCACTGCTGGGGGTCAGGGCTAGCTGGCCCAGTGGGGAAGAGTTATGTGTCTGGCTGGAAATACGGGATCTGGCTTTCAAATGAGAGCTGTTCTTTGACCTTAGTTCTACACCCAGGTCCCTAAGGGATGTGCATTCTGAAACTTGGAGCATCCAAATAAGACTGACTCCCAGAGCAGGCAAAATGAAACTTTCTGGCGATGGAGGAGAAGGCTTCCTCCAGCTCGTGGAAGCAGGAAAGGAACTGGGGAGCTCAGGGATTGCACCTGCTTGTGATTTGTTTGAACAGCTCCATGAAGAAGACTGCAATCCTTTTTGGTGGGGTTTTTTTTTTTTTTTTGAAGGGACAGATTTCCCCTTGGAAATAAGAGAACCATGGGTCACAAGACAGAAACAGAAAATAGTCTTGGATGAGAGGCGTGAGGGGAAGCAAGGGGATGAAAGAGGTGGCCACAGCCTTTCTGCTGTGGGTAATGAGAACCCATGGAGGATACAGGGCAACTGTGCTGTCTCGGGTAACCAGAGTCTTCTTGGAACAGGACAGGAGGCTGGGAAGTCAGGAGATCTGGGGGCTGATGCTTCCCTCCCACCAGTTCACTTTCTTCTGCAAAAGTGGGCAAGTTGGGTCAGAGGTTACACACGTGACTTTCAGCTCTCAGTCTTTGATGCTGAACCATCTTTGCAGGGCTAAACAGAGTGGCCCACTGAACCTCTATGTCAGGCATAGGGGCACAGATGCATCACCTGGCCCTACATCTAGGGTGGGGCCCTGTCATAAGTTCCCCTGTTGGCCCATCAGCAAGGAGAACAGCTAACTCTTAGGAAGCTTCTGTTATATGCCAGGCAGGGTCATAGTTACTTTCCATTGATCTACATCCGTATTAGCTCTTTTAATCCTCCCAACAACCCTATGAGTTAGGCAGACTGCTCTAATTTTTGAGACACCAAGAAATGAAGTAATTTGTCCCAGGTTTCACAGCTAACCATCGGTGGAGTCGGGATTTGAACCCGGTGGGCCTGGCTCTAGAGCTCACACTGTGCAGCTGCTATGTGTGTGTGTGTGTGTCTGTGTGTGTATGGTGGTGGGGGGGTGGTGGTTGTCACATATTGTTTCCATTGCTGGACTGTCAGCTGCCTGAGGGCAGCAACCTCTTCTGTCTTGTTTAACTGTTATAGTTCTAGTGCCTGGCTTAACATAGTCTCTTGAGGCAGTTTTGTTAGATGGATGGATGGATGGTTGGTTGGATGCATGAATGGATGATGGTTGGATGGATGGATGGTCGGATAGATGTATGAATGTATGGTCAGATGGCTGACTGGCTGGATGATTAGATGGATGGATGAGATAAACAAGGTCTTCAGGGAGTTTAAGGAGGAAAACAGACTAAAAAACACCCAGTGCCAGACATGGTCAGTCAGGCAGGAAGGGTGCTTAGTCCAGTCTGGGTTATGAGAGATACCTTCCTTCAGGGGCTGATGCCTGAACTGAGCCTTGAAAGATGAGCAGAATTTGGGAGAATCTGGTGGGAGAGGCATGCCAAGCAGAGGAGCCATGTGAACTAACTGTAGCGTTGCCCCAGGTAGCTATGCCTGGAACAGACAGTCAGGCAGGGGCTGGTGGAGATGGGGGGAGGTCAGGAGAGGCCTTCCTGGGGAAGGCATTTGGGCTTTTCCCTGAGAACGGTGGAGACGGAATTCCGAAAAGGGTTTACACAGGGGAGTGACATGGGCAGCTGTGGATTTCAGATGGGGGTGTTCCAGCTACAGTGTAAAGAGAGGAAGGAACAAGAACAAAATTGGGCGGGGGAGAAGCTACTGTGGTGGTCCCAGCAAGAGATCTTGGGATGCCGGTGTGGGTGTGTGGGTGGAGGTGGCTAGAGGGAGAGGAGGGTCACATTTAACTTTGGCTGTGTTGCGTTCAAGGGTCCTGGGCTGCTGATGTGCCATACACATGCTCCTGGGTGAGTGCCAAGTAGCTGAGCTGGAGGAGAAGATGGGGTGGATAGGGGTTAGGGCAGTGCCTGCTTCAGGTACTGGGTAAAGCCAGGAGAGTGGGAGACATCTTCCTCCAAACAGTGTTACCTTGAAAGAGCCAATCCCTGGAAGCTGAGCCCAAAAGAAGCCCCAGAGGAAAGGCCAGAGAGGCCTGGTCCTGCTGGAACAGAGCAGGGCGGCGCATGTTTTATTGAACTGATCACCGAGGTGATGGCATTTTTTTAGCCCTTCCAGTGTGCCTGGCACATGGACGTGCACTGGGGGTGCTGTCACTCAACTGTTCTTTATGAAACCTCTATGAGGTAAGTGTTATACTGATCCCCATTTTACAAAAGCGAAAAGCGCGGAACAGAGTGTTAGTCGCAATTACCCAAGTTAACATGCCTCGCCCTGCCAGACCGCCCTGATCACATGCCAGACCGTCCTGATGAGATGAGGGCACCCCCCACAACCTGGTTTTTTGTATGTGTTTTGTCAGTATGGAAATCTCTGCAGACCTTTACAAATCCTGAAGCAGAGCTTGAGAAGAGGAGGGTGTTGAAACTGTCTTGAGGGCAAGAGGAGGTAAGGTCAAGGTTTGTTTTCTGGAAGAAGGAGCCAGCTCAGAAGGTGATTTTGAAGATAGAGGCAGGAGTCACCCTGGGGCCTCAGGACCCATGTATCAGGTGGTGGATGGCAACCACAGAGGAGAAGAAGGGGGAGCTGGCTGGAGGGAAGAAAGCAGGAAGGTCAGAGCTGTTGTCAGAATTGAAGGGGAATTCTAGGGTTCCTTCCATAGGAAATATCCAGAATAGGTGGGGCTTCCCCTGTGGCTCAGTGGTAAAGAATCCACCTGCCAATGCAGGAGATGTGGGTTTGATCCCAGGGTCAGGAAGATCCCCTGAAGGAGGGCATGGCAACCCACTGTAGTATTCTTACCTGAAGAATCCCATGGACAGAAGAGCCTGGTGGGCTACAATCCATGGGCTTGCAAAGAGTCAGACCCGACCTAAGTGATGGAGCATGCATGCATCCAGAGAAGGTAAATCCGCAGAGACAGAAAGCAGGATACTGGTTGCCAGGGGCTGGGGAAGGGGTAGAATGGGGTGAGCTGCTGAATGGGTCCAGGATTGCTTTCTTGGGAGATAAAATTGTTTTGGAACTGGACAGAGGTGCTCGTTGCACAATATTGTGAATGTACTAAATGTCACCGAGTTGAAAATTTTTAATGGTTATTTCAAAGTTATGTAAATTTTACCTCAATTAAAAAAAAATTGGAAGGGGACAAGTGGGAAGTCTGCAAAGTGGGTCACATCCGGTGACCAGGATTCTCTGGCCCTTGCTTGCTCCCTGTTATGTAACAGCTTTATTGTCAGCATCTCCCAACAGCTGATGGCAGTTTGTTTACTAGAAAGTAAGACAGGGCTGTGAGATTCCATCCCGTCTAGTACGGGAGCAGCGCCCAGCACATGGTGGTGCTCGGTAGATGTTGGAATGAATGAAAGAATGGTGGCCTGGGTGGATGGGGTGGAAGGTCAGACGGGCTCCTGGATGTAGAGTGCGGTAGGGGCTGCTGGTTTGGAATCTTTGGCTGAGGATAACTGGAAACGGAGCTGAGGATAAAAGCCTGGGTTCCTGATGATAAAAGGTGGCCTGCAGGAGATGAGGGTGTGAAGGCACCTGGAACAAATGCTTTTCCTGGTAGTGATGAGTGCAGAGGAGCAGGCAGCCTATGAGGTTGAGTTTGCTGCTGCAAGGGGCAGGGTGATTACAATGGAAAGACCAGGATTTGGGGGAAGAGAGGGCATTGGTGGTAATAGTTCAGGGAGGTAAGGGATTCTGAAGGGGTCAGCTCTGGACATGGAGAAAATGGAAGCAAATGATCCCCAAACTCTGAGACATGAAGAGCAGGTCATTGGTGTTGGGAGTGGAGACCTGGACAGCTGACCTGAACTAGAGGTAAGGGTGTGGCTCAGGTGGAGTGAAGGTGACAGCCACTGAAGGCCTCCAAGTGGTCACAGTATTGCTGGGGCAGTCATTTCCCAAATTTGGTACTCGGGATAACCCATTAGGATATGGGAAGAAAAGATGAAAACTTTGACTTGTATTTTTTAAAATTAATTTATTTTAATTGGAGGCTAATTACTTTACAATATTGTAGTGGTTTTTGCCATGCATTGACATGAATCAGCCATGGGAGTACATGTGTTCCCCATCCTGAACCCCCCTCCCACCTCCCTCCCCATACCATCCCTCAGGATCATCCCAGTGCACTAGCCAGGAGCACCCTGTCTCATGCATCGAACCTGGACTGGTGATCTGTTTCACAAATGATAATATACATGTTTCAATGCCATTCTCTCAAATCATCCTACCCTCGCTTTCTCCCACAGAGTCCAAAAGACTGTTCTATACATCTGTGTCTCTTTTACTCTCTCGTATACAGGGTCATTGTTACCATCTTTCTAAATTCCATATATATGCGTTAGTATACTGTATTGGTGTTTTTCTTTCTGGCTTACTTCACTGTGTATAATAAGCTCCAGTTTCATCCACCTCATTAGAACTGATTCAAATGTATTCTTTTTAATGGCTGTGTAATACTCCTGTGTGTATATGTACCACAGCTTTCTTATCCATTCGTCTGCAGATGGACATCTATGTTGCTTCCATGTCCTGGCTATTATAAACAGTGCTGCAATGAACATTGGAGTACATGTGTCTCTTTCAATTCTGGTTTCCTCCGTGTGTATGCACAGGAGTGTGATTGCTGGGTCGTATGGCAGTTCTATTTCCAGTATTTTAAGGAATCTCCACACTCTTCTCCATAGTGGTTGTATTAGTTTGCATTCCCACCAACAGTGTAAGAGGGTTCCCTTCTCTCCACACCCTCTCCAGCATTATTGTTTGTAGACTTTTGGATCGCAGCCATTCTGACGCTATGAGATGGTACCTCATTGTGGTTTTGATTTGCATTTCTCTGATGATGAGTGATGTTGAGCATCTTTTCATGTGTTTGTTAGCCATCTGTATGTCTTCTTTGGAGAAATGTTTGTTTAGTTCTTTGGCCCATTTTTTGATTGGGCCTTTTTCTGGAATTGAGCTGCAGGGGCTGCTTGTATATTTTTGAGATTAATTCTTTGTCAGTTGCTTCGTTTGCTATTATTTTCTCCCATTCTGAAGGCTGTCTTTTCACCTTGCTTATAGTTTCCTTCATTGTGCAAAAGCTTTTAAGTTTAGTTAGGTCCCATTTGTTTATTTTTGCTTTTATTTCCATTACTCTGGGAGGTGGGTCATAGAGGATCCTGCTGTGATTTATGTCAGAGAGTGTTTTGCCTATGTTTTCCCCTAGGAGTTTTATAGTTTCTGGTCTTACGTTTAGATCTTTAATCCATTTTGAGTTTATTTTTGTGTGTGGTGTTAGAAAGTGTTCTAGTTTCATTCCTTTACAAGTGGTTGACCAGTTTTCCCAGCACCACTTGTTAAAGAGATTGGCTTTTCTCCATTGTATGTTCTTGCCTCCTTTGTCAAAGATAAGATGCCCATAGGTGCGTGGATTTATCTCTGGGCTTTCTATTTTGTTCCATTGATCTATATTTCTGTCTTTATGCCAGTACCATACTGTCTTGATGACTGTGGCTTTGTAGTAGAGCCTGAGGTCAGGCAGATTGATTCCTCCAGTTCCATTCTTCTTTCTCAAGATTGCTTTGGCTATTTGAGGCTTTTTGTATTCCATACAAATTGTGAGATTATTTGTTCTAGTTCTCTGAAAAATACCGTTGGTAGCTTGATAGGGATTGCATTGAATCTATAAGATTGCTTTGGGTAGTATACTCGTTTTCACTATATTGATTCTTCCAATCCATGATTGCTTTGGGTAGTATACTCATTTTCACTATATTGATTCTTCCAATCCATGAACGTGGTATATTTCTCCATCTATTTGTGTCATCTTTGATTTCTTTCATCAGTGTTTTATAATTTTCTATATATAGGTCTTTTGTTTCTTTAGGTAGATATATTGCTAAGTATTTTATTCTTTTCGTTGCAATGGTGAATGGAATTGTTTCCTTAATTTCTCTTTTTGTTTTCTCATTGTTAGTGTATAGGAATGCAAGGGATTTCTGTGTGTTAGTTTTATATCCTGTAGCTTTACTATATTCATTGATTAGCTCTAGTAATTCTCTGGTGGAGTCTTCAGGGTTTTCTATGTATAGGATCATGTCATCTGCAAACAGCGAGAGTTTTACTTCTTCTTTTCCAATCTGTATTCCTTTTATTTCTTTTTCTTCTCTGATTGCTGTGGCTAAAACTTCCAGAACTATGTTGAATAGTAGTGGTGAGAGTGGGCACCCTTGTCTTGTTCCTGACTTTAAAGGAAATGCTTTCAATTTTTCACCATTGAGGATAATGTTTGCTGTGGGTTTGTCATATATAGCTTTTATTATGTTGAGGTATGGTCCTTCTATTCCTGCTTTCTGTGTTTTTTTTTTTTATCGTAAATGGATATTGAATTTTGTCAAAGGCTTTCTCTGCATCTATTGAGATAATCATATGGTTTTTATCTTTCCATTTGCTAATGTGGTGTATTATGTTGATTGATTTTGGATATTGAAGAATCCTTGCATCCCTGGGATAAAGACCACTTGGTCATGATGTATGTTTTTAATATGTTGTTGGATTCTGTTTACTAGGATTTTGTTAAGGATTTTTGCATCTATGTTCATCAGTGATGAACTGCAGTTTTCTTTTTTTGTGGCATCTTTGTCAGGTTTTGGTATTAGGGTGATGGTGGCCTCATAGAATGAGTTTGGAAGTTTACCTTCCTCTGCAATTTTCTGGAAGAGTTTGAGTAGAATAGGTGTTAGCTCTTCTCTAAATTTTTGGTAGAATTCAGCTGTGAAGCCGTCTGGTCCTGGGCTTTTCTTTGCTGGAAGATTTCTGATTACAGTTTAGATTTCTGTGCTTGTGATGGATCTGTTAAGATTTCTATTTCTTCCTGGTTCAGTTTTGGAGAGTTATACTTTTCTAAGAATTTGTCCATTTCTTCCAAGTTGTCCATTTTATTGGCATATAGTTGCTGATAGTAGTCTTTTATGATCCTTTGTATTTCTGTGTTGTCTGTTGTGATTTCTCCATTTTCATTTCTAATTTTGTTGATTTGATTCTTTTCTCTTTTTTTCTTGATGAGTCTGGCTAATGGTTTGTCAATTTTATTTATCTTCTCAAAGAACCAGCTTTTAGATTTGTTGATTTTTGCTATGGTCTCTTTTGTTTCTTTTGCACTTATTTCTGCCTTAATTTTTTATGATTTCTTTCCTTCTACTAACTCTGGGGTTCTTAATTTCTTCCTTTTTTAGTTGCTTTAGGTGTAGAGTTAGGTTATTTATTTGACTTTTCTCTTGTTTCTTGAGGTAAGCCTGTATTGTGTGAACCTTCCTCTTAACACTGCTTTTAGAGTGTCCCATAGGTTTTGGGTTGCTGTGTTTTCATTTTCATTCATTTCTATGCATATTTTGATTTCCTTTTTTGATTTCTTCTGTGATTTATTGGTTATTCAGCAGCATGTTGTTTAGCCTCCATATGTTGAATTTTTAATAGTTTTTTTTCTGTAGTTGACATCTAATCTTACTGTATTGTGATCAGAAAAGATGCTTGAAATGATTTCAACTTTTTTGAATTTACCAAGGCTAGATTTATGGCCCAGGATGTGATCTGTCCTAGAGAAAGTTCCCTGTGCACTTGAGAAAAAGGTGAAAATCATTGTTTTGGGGTGAAATGTCCTATAGATATCAATTAAGTCTAACTGGTCCATTGTATCATTTAAAGTTTCTGTTTCCTTGCTAGTTTTCTGTTTGGTTGATCTGTCCATGGGTGTGAGTGGGGTAGTAAAGTCTCCTACTATTATTGTGTTATTGTTAATTTCCCCTTTCATACTTGTTAGCATTTGTCTTACATACTGTGATGCTCCTATGTTGGGTGCATATATATTTATAATTTTTATATATTCTTCTAGGATTGAGCCTTTGATCATTATGTAGTGTCCTTCTTTGTCTCTATTCACAGCCTTTATTTCAAAGTCTATTTTATCTGGTATGAGTGTTGCTATTCCTGCTTTCTTTTGGTCTCCATTTGAGTGAAATATCTTTTTCCAGCCCTTCACTTTCAGTCTGTATGTGTCCCTCGTTTCGAGGCGGGTCTCTTGTAGACAACATATATGGGGGTCTTGTTTTCGTATCCATTCAGCCAGCCTTTGTCTTTTGGTTGGGGCATTCAACCCATTTACATTTAAGGTAATTACTGATAAGTATGATCCTGTTGCCATTTACTTTGTTGTTTTGGATTCGAGTTTATACACCTTTTCTGTGTTTCCTGTCTAGAGAAGATCCTTTAGCATTTGTTGAAGAGCTGGTTTGGTGGTGCTGAATTCTCTCAGCTTTTGATTTGTCTGTAAAGCTTTTGATTTCTCCTTCATATTTGAATGAGATCTTTGCTGGGTACAGTAATCTGGGCTGTAGGCTTTTCTTTTTCATCACTTTAAGTATGTCCTGCCATTCCCTTCTGGCCTGGAGAGTTTCTGTTGAAAGATCAGCTGTTATCCTTATGGGAATCCCCTTGTGTTACTTGTTGTTTTTCCCTTTCTGCTTTTAATATTTGTTTTTTTTTTGTTAATTTGATTACTATGTGTCTTGGGTATTTCACCTTGGGTTTATCCTGTTGGGGACTCTCTGGGTTTCTTGGACTTGGGTGACTATTTCCTTCCCCATTTTAGGGAAGTTTTCAAGTATTATCTCCTCAAGTATTCTCTCATGGTCTTTCTTTTTGTCTTCTTCTTCTGGGACTCCTACGATTCGAATGTTGGGGCATTTGACATTGTCCCAGAGGTCTCTGAGGTTGTCCTCATTTCTTTTAATTCTTTTTTCTTTTTTCCTCTCTGCTTCATTTATTTCCACCATTCTGTCTTCTACCTCACTTATCCTGTCTTCTGCCTCAGTTATTCTACTCTTGGTTCCCTCCAGTGTTTTTGGTCTCATTTATTGCATTATTCATTATTGATTGACTCTTTTTTATTTCTTCTAAGTCCTTGTTAAACATTTCTTGCATCTTCTCAATCCTTGTCTCCAGGCTATTTATCTGTAACTGCATTTTGTTTTCAAGATTTAGGATCAGTTTTACAATCATTATTCTGAATTCTTTTTCAGGTAGACTCCTTATCTCCTTCTCTTTTGTTTGGTTTGGTGGGCATTTATCATGTATCTTTACCTGCTGGGTATTTCTCTGCCTCTTCATCTTGCTTATATTGCTGTGTTTGGGGTGGCCTTTCTGTATTCTGGCATTTTGTGGTTCCTGTTTATTGTGGAGGTTCCTCCCTGTGGGTTGAGTTGGGCAAGTGGCTTGTCAAGGTTTCCTGGTTAGGGAAGCTTGCATTGGTGTTCTGGTGGATGGAGCTGGATTTCTTCTTTCTGGATGCAATGAAGTGTCCAGTAGTGAGTTTTGAGATGTCTATGGGTTTGGTGTGACTTGGGCAGCCTGTGTATTACAGCTCAGGGCTATATTCCTGCATTGCTGGAGAATTTGTGTGATATGTCTTGCTTTGGAACTTGTTGGCTCTTGGGTGGAGCTTGGTTTCAGTGTAGGTATGGAGGCTTTTGAATGAGCTCTTATAGATTAATGTTCCCTGGAGTCAGGAGTTCTCTGGTGTTCTCAGCTTTTGGACTTAAGCCTCCTACTTCTGGTTTTCAATGTTATTCTTACAGTAGTCTCAAGACTTCTCCATCCATACAGCCTCCTTTTGAAGACAATGGGCTACCTTTCTGGGTGCCTGGTGTCCTCTGCCAGCGTTCAGAGTTTATTTTGTGGAATTTTCTCAGTGTTCAAATGTTCTTTCGATGAATTTGTAGGGGAGAAAGTGGTTTCCCCATCCTGTTCCTCCGCTGTCTTAGGACTGATCCCTTTAACTTGTATTTTTCCCTTAAAAATTGAGGATATATGTTTTAGTTATATTTACAGGTTTCTTATTTTTAAATAAATTAGGGGTGTGTGCTCATTTTTACTAATGGAATGTGTGGTCAAAATGGTTGTGAGGAACTTATTTACAAAAGATAAACAGACTCACAGAATTCAAAAACAAATTTATGGTTACCAAAGGAGAAAGGTTGAGGGAGGGATAAATTAGGAGTTTGGGTTTAACAGATCAGTTGCTCAGTTGTGTCTGACAGTTTGCAACCCCATGATCTGTCAGGCTTCCCTGTCCATTACCAACTCTTGGAACTTGCTCAAACTCAAGTCCGTTGAGTTGGTGTTGCCATCCAACCATCTCATCCTCTGTCATCCCCTTCTCCTTCTGCCTTCAATCTTTCCCAGCATCAGGGTCTTTATTAGTGAGTTGGCTCTTTGCATCAGGTGGCCAAAGTATTGGAGCTTCATCATCAGTCCTTCCAATGAATATTCAGGACTCATCTCCTTCAGGATGAACTGGTTTGATCTCCTTGAAGTCCAAGGGGCTCTCAGAGTCTTCTCCAACACCACAATTCAAAAGCATCAATTCTTCGGCGCTCAGCTTTTTTTATAGTCCAACTCTCACATCCATACATGGCCACTGGAAAAACCATAGCCTTGACTATATGGACCTTTGGATAACAGATGCACCCTACTGTCTATATCTGTGTATCTGGGATTAACAGATGCACACTGCTATATTATAAAATAGATAATCAACGAGGACCTACAGTGTAGCACAGGGAACTGTACTCAATATTCTATAATAACCTACATGTGAAAATAATCTGAAAAAGGATGAGTATATGTTTGTATATATATAGGGGCTTCCCTGGTAGCTCAGATGGTAAAGAATCTGCCTGCAGTGCGGGAGCCCCGGGTATGTATAACTTAATCACTTTGCTCTGTATAACATTGTAAATCAGCTATATGCTAAAATAAAATAATAAAAAAAAGAAAAATAGTTGTGATAGTGACTGGTTTGGGAGGTTCACAGGCCTGGGATGGCATCTTTGGGAGTGATGTCACATGGGAGAGTGGGTCATATGACTTGCTGAAGGAGAAGCCCTGTGTCTCTCACCATTGCCTGGTTAGCCAGATATGGGTATTTTCCAGAAGGGGCATAAAATTTCCGTGAAGTCACTGGCTTTGTGCAAACCCATTATGCACTGTGGATCACCTTTTAAAATTAATCACCAACAATTTGCTGGATATTCCTTGTAGTACCTGAATACCAATCGACATTAATTGTTTCTGGTCCCCAACCTAGTTTTTTTTTTCTTTTTAAGTTGGACCTTTCCCCCTTTTTCTTCTGATTACATGAATGTTCATTAATATTATTCCCCCTCCTCCCAAGAGATTATGACCTAGGGGAGATTTTTTAAGAACTTGGGATAGTGTTTTCCTAAACCTTGGAATTTGAGCTGAAATAACTCAAGATTTGAGGAGTCAGGGGAGGAGAAAGTGGGGTCCTGGGTCTAGGCAGTCTTACTTCCAATTCTGACTGCTGTTATGAGCTCTGTGCTTCTGGGAAAAGTCGCTTAACCTCTCTGACAACTGATTTTATTTTAAAATTGGAGAGGTGATTTTCTATCTGATAAGGTTACGGGAAAGATCAGAGGAGTTAATGACAGGTGTGGAAGCCCCCTAAACTTGCTAGGGCTCAGTAAATGCCAGTTTCTTCTCTTCCTGGAAACCCCTCACTACACCCCCAGTCTCCTGCATCTTTCTGCCCTGGTGGAGGAGCCAGATAAGAACAAAGGGTGAATCGCTGACTTCCTACTGCACTGGTTTAAAGGTATCCTTAACATTGCTGCTCCTTGCCTTGCGATCTCTTTCGTGGGTTTCTTTCCCCAGCCTCTATACTGTCTCAAGGAGAGTTTGGGGCATCCTGAGTTTTCTTAAGGTGTTTAATGTTGAAACAACTCCTTAATTATGAGGCTCCCTCACCTCACAAAATGCCTTTTTGAGGAACTGATTTCACAGGAAGCAGAAAACAAAATAATGCAAACACCCTCCCCATCCCCCCACCCCCCGATGCCACCCCAATTTCAGATATTAAGTCAAAGGAAATGAGTTCGGAGAGCATTTCAAGTAATGTTTGAGTAGAGTTGTTTCAAAAGCTGTTTTGTAGTTATAGAACAGGAACCTTCTTACCTGAAAATGATGACAATGTTGGTGGCCTGGAACCCTCCCCAAGCGGTTTTGATGTTATAGAGGCCAGGCTTGCTGGTGCCTGTCTTAGAGGCTGGGTTTCTCTCATCTCTGGGTACTGCTTGCTTGGACAGTCTGTGTCCTGAGTCTGACCATGCTGTTCTCTTCTTGTGCTTAATCAGAGTGCCGTATGCTTTGAGAATGGAAGGAAGGAAGAAGCTTTAACAGTCATTCTTCAGAAAACTATGGATATGAAGAGAAAATAGGCCTTTGAGTTACTTAGCTCAGGCTGTTGCTGGGATAGTAGGTGTGGTAGTCCCTCCCCACCCCAGGAAAATATTTTAAAATATTATACCTTTTAATTTATAACTGGAGTTTCAACACAGATGTTGATGTATTAGGGGCTTTCTTTCCCTTTTTCTTTTTCCTTCCTGAGAGAGTGATTTTATAATATCAAACTCTGTTGTGACACTCCTCGTTCTTTTATTTCTGTGTTACAAGGTGGGATAGCAGTCAGCGTGGATATGAGCGTTAGGACTCCTTCAGGAAAAGAGCCCAGTGCTGTGCCTGCAGTGTAACAGTCACTCAATACATGGTAAATTCCATTTTAAATTCAGATGAAAGGGAAAAAAAGCATTCAGATTCTATGTAGGCAGCGCAGCACAGTATGAAAAAGAACCTATTGATTAAACTCTTAGAAAGTTTCCAAAAACCTCCTTTTAAGTCCCAAGATATTGGCACTCCTGTGATGGATGTCTTGAGGCAGATAAAACAGTCAAGTCTTTTGAGTGGAAGAAACAGGGATCCTTTCACATGAAGTGATACTTGAAAAATACTGCTATAATTAAAACATACAGTGTAGTTAGTTTTCAGGAAATGCACATTTTTCATGTCTTAAAGGAGCCTTACAGAGTTACTTAAAAAAACAAAAAGGCGGGGTAGGGGGAGGACAGCCTCTACTGGAAATTAGCACGTGATAAAGTTAAAATTAATCCTAAAGGAAATCAACTCTGAAGACTCACTAGAAGGACTGATGCTGAAGCTCCAATACTTTGGCCACCTAATGTGATGAGCTGACTTGTTGGAAAAGACCTTGATGCTGGGAAAGACTGAGGGCAGGAGAAGGGGACGACAGAGGATGAGATGGTGGGATGGCATCACCGACGCAATGGACATGTTGTTGTTCAGTCGCTCAGTTGTGTCTGACTCTTTGTGGCCCCATGAGCTGCAGCATACCAGGCTTCCCTGTCCTTCACTGTCTTCCGTAGTTTGCTCAAAATTTGAAGCCTGGCATGCTGCAGTTCTTGGGGTCACGAAGAATCAAACATGATTTAGTGGCCAAACAACACAGTTAAAGTTGTTTTTTTCCTTGTCCTTCTGTTTGAGATCTTAGACCTTATAGTGTAAGATCTTATACCATAGCTTATTGTGGTAATATTGATGCTGGTGTGACCTGTCCTCCTCCCTCAATACCTGGGAATCTGTGAGCTTGAATGGGAAAAAAAAAAAAAAAATCCATCTTTATGTACAATGAATTCTAACTGAAGTTTGGCATTTTCTTCCATTATGAACCTAGGCAGCAAACCAAGGTAGTGTTAAAAGGATCCTGATTTTGTCCCCATATATCTGTATTGAATTATAGCTGTGCAGAAACCACCAGATGTTATACATACACATCACTACTTCAAAATAATGCTAGATCCCAGAGCTATTTTTCCATCTTATTACTTGGTGTATTAATAAGGAAACACTGATATATTACTGTATCACAGTTTTAACACATGGTGACGATGAAATCTAAGTATCCTTTGTTTTGAAATGTTTTGTGTTTTAGGTATTTAAAAACATCATTTGGAGGAGACTTCCAGAAGCATTACCTCATTGCCCTGGGGTCCGAAGCATACAAAAGGTTAAGCCCCTCCTCTTTATGATTTAAATTTTATACGAAGGAACTGGGACTACCAGAGTGACTCTCAACCCTGGCTGCCTATATGAATTACCTGGGAGCTTCAAGTATTGCTGGTGCCTGGGTCATTTGTGTGTGTGTGTGTGTGTGTGTGTGCTCAGGCCTGTAGCCTGCCAGGCTCCTCTGTCCATGGGATTCTCCAGGCAAGAATACTGGAGGGAGTTTGCCATTTCCTCCTCCAGGGGATCTTCTTGACCCAGGGCTCTAACCCACATCTCTTGAGTCTTCCTGCATTGCCAAGTGGATTCTTTACCACAGAGCCACCTGAAAGCCCCACCTGAGTCATAATGCCAGACTACCAGACTAATTAAATTAGAATTTATGGAAGTGAAGCCTGTGATCCCAGTGTGTTGCTGCTGCTAAATCGCGTCAGTCATGTCCGACTCTGTGTGACCCCATAGACGGCAGCCCACCAGGCTCCTCTGTCCCTGGGATTCTCCAGGCAAGAATACTGGAGTGGGTTGCCATTTCCTTCTCCAGTGCATGAAAGGGAAAAGTGAAAGTGAAGTCGCTCAGTCGTGTCCAACTCTTGACGACCCCATGGACTGTAGCCTACCAGGCTCCTCCGTCCATGGGATTTTCCAGGCAAGAGTACTGGAGTGGGCTGCCATTGCCTTCTCTCTCTGCCTCCTTTCTGATTCTTTAAATAACTTCAGTTTCATGCTTACGGTAGAAAATTCTAACTGTACAAAGAGCACAGCTCACTCACCTTCCTAGATATAACTGTTGCTGATAATTTTTTTGCATAATTAATCCTTACAGACACATACATCCACACATACACCCACAGTGGGATTACACTATACATGTTACCCCATGCAGACATACTATACAAGTTATTTCACATAGAGAGCTTTCAAAACTAATTTCTGAGCTAAATTGGTCCTTGAGGTTAAATTCCTTTTCTTTGCTGTTTTTGATTTGCCTTTAACTAGGGAGCCTGATCCCTCTAGGCATAATTCAGGAGTAGTTGGAAGACTGTGGATTCTTATTTCCCTCTTTTAAGAGCTAGTGGGATGGACAGCAAAGAACAGCATTGGGGTCAGGCCCATCTGGGGTGTGGGCCTTGGGGCAAGCCGCTTATCCTTGCAAACTTCTCTGAATCTGTTTGCTCATCTGGCAGATGGAGACTCTGAAGGCTTCCTCTCAGGGCTGCTGTGAACTCTGTGCAAGGTTGGTAACAGGTAGCTATTATTAAGTGGGGCTTCCCAGGTAACTCAAATGGTAAAGAATCTGCCTGAAGTGTAGCCAGCTATTATCAGGACTCTCTTTGCAAATTGTATTCCCCAAAGGAGCTTGATGTAGTCCTTGGTCCTCTCAGAGTTCTTTTTCCAATTAGTACACAGAAAACAAGAGGTAAGTGAAAAAAAAATCCCTGTGCAACCACTGCAGACAGTCTAGAAGCCCTGAACCCACATTTTGGGATTGCTGTCATCTGGCTGGTTTAGGAGTTGGGTCCAAAGCCACACTGATGATGAGTTAGCCTTATCACTTCTTCTCAGGGAAGTACTTAGACCAGGTTAACACATTCTTAGAAATGGACAACCCTCCCCCTCTCCCCACCCCAGCTTATTGACTTTGTATTTCATCTCACTTGCAGAAGCAATTATGTTTAGGGTGAGAGCCGGTATTAGATCATGTGACCAGAAACAGAATTCACCCCAGATGGTTTGAATGAAGACTAAGGAAAGGAGCA
The DNA here is from genome assembly GCF_049115385.1 of Moschus berezovskii. Classification (NCBI taxonomy): domain Eukaryota; kingdom Metazoa; phylum Chordata; class Mammalia; order Artiodactyla; family Moschidae; genus Moschus; species Moschus berezovskii. The sequence continues at coordinate 74,238,954 of NC_142461.1, forward strand.
GTTACAGAGGCGTTGGCCAGGTACTGTGAGGCACGCAAGGATGGACAACAGTGGGAAACCAGTATGTCTGCTAGGCTTGAGGGAGATGGGCCAGAGTAGAGTTATTGGAACCCAGTGGAATCTGGAACTGGAGAGGAGCATTTAAGAAGAATCTACCCCCAAGATGGTGGCATCCAGGAAGGGTTGGAGCTGGGAAGAAGTACCGTGCCCTGTCTCTCCTATTCTCCAATCCACTGCTGGGCCCAGCCAATGGGAACCCAGCAGGCAGTGGAGCCCTGGTGATGTAATCCACAGGTGCCAGCTGGCCAGGGCACAGGCTAGGGCTGGGACTCTTTGGAGGCGGCCACAGAAAATAACCAGATAAGCAGCACACACAGTGGCTGTTAGATATCAGCAGTGAACGAAGTGCTCGCCCATGGGCTGAGCACCTAAATGGGGTCCAGGACATGGTGTTTCCTTCCCCTGGCATCTTAGGATTTAGATGGCAGCTTGTCCAACCCTGTCTTAAAGAAACACCAGCAAGGTTATTCAGGGAGACAGAAAAGGAGGGAGACCTTCACCTATTAAAAAGCAAATCCTCAAATCAAGATCTGTCATGAGCTCTGGCTCTCTTGGTGTCTGTGTAGAGAAGCTATCAATGTTTGTTGCTCCCCAGTTCATGACTGCCACTGGGCAGGTAATGCACCAAAGACATGGAGGCCTAGTTGAGAAGGTGTGTATTTGCAAACACCCTCATTTCTTTCTCCTGACACCCATGACTGGAGATCTCCAGTAGTAGATTTCATCTCTGGCAGCTAGGAGACCACACTGGTGCCCAATCAGCCTCACCAGCCACTCTACAGGTCAGCCTCTCAGAACTCAAGAGAAGATCCAGCTGCTTCCATCTTTAGAGCCTCCCAATGTACTTGAAAAGTAGGAAAATGTGTATTAGGATTGACATCACCCTGCTGCTGCTGCTAAGTCACTTCAGTCATGTCACTCTGTGCGACCCCAGAGATGGCAGCCTACCAGGCTCCCCCGTCCCTGGGATTCTCCAGGCAAGAATACTGGAGTGGGTTGCCATTTCCTTCTCCAATGCATGACAGTGAAAAGTGAAAGTGAAGTCGCTCAGTCCTGTCCAACTCTTCGTGACCCCATGGACTGCAGTCCACCAGGCTCCTCCATCCATGGTATTTTCCAGGCAAGAGTACTGGAGTGGGGTGCCATTGTCTTCTCCGTAACATCACCCTAGAGAATCTTAGATGCTTATATGTAAGAACTGCATGTTTTTAACACAGAGAAGCATCATATGACCTAATCTTGCTTTCCACGAGATAGTTAGAGGAGTTACAGAATGATGGAGAGAGTGCACACTCTGAGTGGTGTGATCGGGTCATAGGATATCTGTTCAAACTTACATGATGAATGGCTTCCACTCCAGCCCCATCGCTGTACCTCTGTGAGGCTCTGTGACTCAGTGGGAGAAAGTGTCAGATGTCTGGGCCTGAGGCTGTTGGGACTTGGGCTCTTGCCAAACCTAACCCCCATCCTTCCAGGTTCTATGTGCTTTGGTTCACTTTCCCTCTATGCCTTCTGAGACCTAGATTTGGAAAATATGTCTGCATTTTGCATCATTGTCAGGCTGATGAAACAGAAGTACGGGAGACTTACAGGAACTTCTCGTGGAGCAAGGTGGACTAGCTCACCACCATCGGGACACCTCATCTTTCTGTCTCTAGATGCTGACTTTTGTAGATCATGGCTAGTTCACGGAAACTTCACCAAAGGGAAAGAAAGGAAGCAAATGTAAACATCAATGTCTTTTTGATTTTTTAAAATAATAAGTGCTTGTTGAAAGATTTAGGGGCCAGAGACTTGAGCTGGTGAGCATGGTGAACTCTGTTTTATTTCCCAAGTTACACACAGACATGATTGAGACTATCATGGTTTTAAAAGAAAAGTTGGGAAACTTCCCTAGTGGTCCAGTGGTTAATATTTTGCCTTCCAATGCAGGGGTTGCAGGTTCAATCCCTGGTCAGGGAACTAAGATCCCATATGCCTCACAGCCCAAAAATCAAAACATAAAACAGAAGAAGCAATGTTGTAACAAATTTAGTAAAGACTTGAAAAGTGATCCATATTAAAAAACATCTTGAAAAAAAAATGTTGGGATTAGCCTCAGACCTCAGCCGTCCATAGGGCAGTAGTTTACCTATTTCAGTTGTATAACAAAGGACCGAAGGAGCTTATTAAATAAAAAGACAGATCTCAGCCCCTGCAACCCTGTCCAAGACATGGGGTCCACCTTTGTAGCCAACACCGCCAGAAGAAGCACAGTTTAGGAAACATTTCCACATAAGTTTTTATTTTCTTCTAGTCTTACTGAGATATATACAGATATGTGGGCTTCCATTGTGGCTCAGCTGGTATAAAATCTGCCCGCAATGTGGGAGACCTGGGTTCGATCCCTGGGTTGGAAAGATCCCCTAGAGAAGGGAAAGGTTACCCACTGCAGTGTTCTGGCCTGGAGAATCCCATGGACTGTAGCCTTCCAGGCTTCTCTGTCCATGGAATCACAAGAGTTGGACACTACTTAGCGACTAAGCCACCACCACCATATAGTCCTTGGAGTTGCAAAGAGCCGGACACAACTGAACAACTTTGTTTCACATACAGATGTATACTTATACAGCACTATATAAGTTTCAGTTGGTACAGCATAATGATTTGCATTCATCATGAAGTGATGAGCACAATCAGTTTAGTGAACATCCATCATCTCATATAGATACAACATTAAACAAATGGAAACATTTTTTCCTTGTGGGGTGAACTCTTAGGATTTACTGTCTTAACAACTTTTGAATATAACGTAACAAGTGTAACAGCAATGTTAATTGTGTTTCTCATGCTGTATGCTACATTCCTAGTACTTATTTAGCTGATAGCTGGAAGTTTGTACCTTTTCACTATCTTCCTCCTATTTCCCAAACCCAACCCCTGCTTCCCCTTAAGCCATTTTTAAGGTACTGATGCTTGATCTGGAGATCTTTGGTCTGTTTTTTTTTTTTTTTTCCAATCAGAATTGTAAAAATCCTCTGGACCTTCTTCCAGACTGTATTTTTTCATTTTGCTTTTTTGACCCCTGCACTTCAGGCAGCCTGTCATTGGCAGGACCGATGTATCAGAAGTAAATTCCCTGGAGGCAGTCCAGCAGTCCTACTGTCATATGGGAGGAAGTTCTGTCTTGCTTGAAAACAAAGAAATAAAACCATCCCTTGAATTCAATGGCCTGCCTGAAGAGGTTGGAAAAATAAGCCAATGGTGTCTGTTGGTTTCAAGCCTGTGTTGTTATTAATCCTGTTAAAAATGATAATGCTTTCCATTTACAGGCCCGCTGTCTCGGAGGAGTTTTGTGTATCTCATACTAGGCCCTGCTGGGTGATTAAGCCACTCACTCGGCATCTTACAGGCCACTGGAGGACCATCAGCTCCGAGATCACGGCTGTACTTCCCCTAGAGCTCCCTGCATGGTGCTTTAGCCGTTGCTTATGTTTCCTTGGGAAGGGAGGCTCCTCAGGGCCTCATGCTGTGGGGGTTCAGGCCCAGAGAGATGGGGTTCTCTTTCCCATCCTGTCTCTTTATGTTTCCTACATCATTAGAAGTTTGTTGGCCCCTTCAAGTGGAGCAAGGACAGGGCTGTAGCTTTCTCTCTCACTTTTTTTTTTTGTTGTTGTTGACAGATGATATTTTATTTATTTTCAATTAATTAATTAAGTTTGACTGCACAGTCTCCATGCTGTGTGTGGGCTTTCTCTAGTTGAGGCACAGGGCGGGGCGTTATCTCTTGATGTGAGCATGGGCTCGCAGAAGTTGTGGCACGTGGACTTAGTTGCTCTGAGACATGTGGAATCTTCCCAGACCAGAGACTGAAACAATGTCTGCACTGCCAGGTGGATTCTTAACCACTGAACCACCAGGGAGGTCCACTTTCTCTCTCCCTTTTTTTCCTTTTTTTTTTTTTTTGGCCGAGTCGCCTACCAGGGATTGAGCCCATGCCCCCTGCAGTGGAAACACGGAGTCTTAACCACTGGACCACCACCACGGGAGTCCCTGTAGCTGTTTTAAGATGCACTGCCATCTAGGGGAAAAGATACAAGAGCCCTACAAACAAGAGGCAATTAGTTTCATACTTTTGTCAACAAGAGCAAGATGTAGCATTTTTTACTTTCCAGGTTTTACAGTTTCAATACACAAGAAGGAGACATTGCAGCTCAGTAAGGCAGGCAGTGCTAAGAAGAGTATGGGACAGAAGAATGGTGGGTGGGGAATGGATGCCAGTGAGGCTTCAGAAGGACAGCTTGCCCACTTCTGTAGCCTTCAAAGACAAAGCTCTTCAGAACTCTGAAATCCACGGGGCCTTTTCACAACTATAGTGAGGCTGTGACTGATTTATATAAGGAAATGGTCCCCACTCTCTCCTATCGAGGCCCAGCCTCTCCTGTTGAGATCCGTCACGCTCCGCAGCTTCATCCACACCTGGGGGTTAGAGGGCTGAAGCCAGGCTCATCACGGGGAAGTGGCAGCCCGGCGGCTTCCAGACCTGCAGAAGACAGGAAGCCCAGCAGCGCTGGTGGCTGGTGGGGGTTCCCCACTGCCAACACAGCTCTCAGTCAGTGGTTTTGGGTCTCAGGCTCTGTCAGATGATTCAATGAAGCCTCACACCCCCGCTCACCCTTTTAAAGTCAGGTCACACCGACCACACCCCTCGGACTGTAAATGGAACCCAAGGAAATGGATGAATACTGTCTTCCCCAAGACCCATACCATTTCATCAAGCCATAGACAGGACTTTTCTGGAAATGTCAGCCACCCTGAAGGATGTGCTGCCGTACTTTCCCCGATGAACTATGAGGCAGTCAAGGAAATTAAAGGAAACTGTTCATTCAGACGCGTGCAGGAAGCCTCTATCTCCAGGTTTGAATCTGTTCCTTGTTGACGTGTTCCTGTTGCTGTTGGTGACCTTTCCTGGTGGCAAGTGACATCCATTCTGAACAAGCAACAGACTTTTTCCTCAGAAAGCTAAAGTTTGAGATACACGTGGACTTATTTAAACAACAGAAACAGACTCACAGATATAGAAAACAAACTTATAGTTATCAAAGGGGGGTGAAGGGCTAAATTAGGAGTTTGGGAGTAACATATACACACTAAAATAGAAACAGCAAGTCCTACTGTTTAGCACAGGGAACTATATCCAATATCTTACAATAAACTACAATGGAAAATAATCTGAAAAAAATATGCATAAATGAATCACCTTGCTGTACACCAGAAACTAACACAGCATAGTAAATCAACTATTTGTTTAGTCACCAAGTCGTGGCTGACTCTTTGGGACCCCATGGACTGTCGCCTGCCAGGCTCCTCTGTCCATGGGATTTCCCAGACAAGAAAACTGGAGTACGTTGCCATTTCCTTCTCTGGGGGATCTTCTTGACCCAGGGATCGAACTCAAGTCTCCTGTGCCTCCTGCATTGGCAGGCAGATTCTTACTGCTGTGCCACCCATAAAAAAATAGAGTGACAGTGGCTCCAGTTGAAGAAGCCAAGTTCTATTTCTGTCACAATGACAGCCCTGTGTTTTGGGTTTATCTCCCAGGACAGGGAGCCCTCTCAGCTCTGATTCTCTGATGGAACATGCAGGGCATGGGTAGGATGCTCTGACTTTTGTTCAGGAGCTTGAGAACTAGGCAAGCAACCCCTGGGAGAGACCACTTTTTCTCTCCACCCAGACATTTCTCTTGATGAACATCTTTTCTCCCACCACCCAGGCACAGACATGCTGTTTTTTCCTGGGAAGATTCTATGGCCTCTGCATCTGTCTTTTCTTCCCTATCTATACAGCATCTTCCACAAGTTTTTGAAATGCAAACCATATCACTGCCATCTGTCTTCTACCACTGAGAGACCTTGTGTCAAGGTGATCCAGAGCTTGGATTCTGAAGTTGGTCCTGTGTGTGTGCTCAGTCACTTCAGTCATGTCCAACTCTGCGAAACTCTGGACTGTAGCCCACCAGTCTCCACTGTCCATGGGATTCTCCAGACAAGAATACTAGAGTGGGTGGCCATGGCCTCCTTGAGGGATCTTCCCCATTCAGGGATCAAACCCATGTCTCCTGTGTTTCCTCCATTGCAGGAGGATTCTTTACCACTGAGCCACCAGGGAAGCCTGAAGTTGGTCCTACTGGATTCTAATCCTTCACTAGTTGGGTGACTTGGGGCAGCTTACATTCTGTCCTCATCTGCAAAATGGAGATGATGATGCTAAAAGAACCTACTCATGAGTTGTCATAAGGGTTATCTTTTTACATGGAACACTTAGACCACAACTGAATAAATGATGTTTATTGTCAATGTTCCACCTAAAATTCATGGATCTTCTAAATCTAGACTCCAACACAGACACCTAACCAAGCCTGTGAGGCGCTGCAGGATACAAGGCTGGACAACCTCTCTTATTTCCCAAGCACTCCTCCTGCTTCCTTCTCTGTTTTCTGCCCACCCTGGCTTCTCTCAGCATCTCCAAAGCGCCATTCTCTCTCCTGCCACAGGGCCTTTGCACAGGCTTTCCTCTATATCGTGAAGGTTCGCCTCCTTCCCTCTTTGCCTGGCCGACCCCTGCTATTCCTCTGTGTCTAAGTGTCTTTTCCTCAGGGAGGCCTCCCTTGACCACTGAGGTGGGAAGAGAACCCTGTCATCCTGTATTATGGCACTCCCATTTTTTTCTTTCATAGTGTTTGCCAGTTGATAATTTCTGTTCATCTATACGTTTGTGTGACTGATGCCTTCAAGCTCTCCTCCCTTGTGTGTGTGTGTGTGAGTCTCTCAGTCGTGTCCAACTCTTTGTGACCCCATGGACTGTAACCCTTTAGGCTCTTGCATCCATGGGATTTTCCAGACAAGAATACTGGAGTGGGTTGCCATTTCCTTCTCTAGGAGATCTTTTCAATGCAGGGATTACACCAGGCCTCCCATATTGCAGGCAGACCCTTTACCATCGGAGCCACCAGGAAAGCTCTCTTCTCTTGAAGCACCATGAAGCCAAGGATGGTCCTTAGCACATGACACAGGCCTGGCCTGCACTGGCTTACACTGCTTCCTCATATGTGATGAATGAATACTGCTGGCCCAGCCAGGCTGTGATCTCCTGCTCTGGGCCTGCAGTTGGTGTATGACATCGTGTTTGCTTGCAGACAGAGAATTTTGCAAACACGCCTAGGTTATAGGTTGACCGTGGAGGGTTGCAGGGGTTATAGAGTTTAGTGGTTCTCAAGCTATCAGGTGTCAGCAACACCAACAGGGCTTGTTAACATGCTGATTGTTGGGTCCAACCCCTCAGAGTTTGATTCCTTAGGCCTGAAATGTGACCTGAGAACTTGTATCTCTAACAAGCTTCCAGGTGAGGGTGCTGGTTTGAGGATCACTGAGAGAGATGTGTTGATAGCAAAATAGTCCCTGTCACAGTGCTCTGAGACCTGTAAATCATGGGATGCCACCAAAGAAAGACTAGGGAAGAGTGAACATGCTGGCTTGTTGTGGGCAGTTCAGGTGAGTTTGCAATGGTTCCTGTTTCACTTGTGTGTAGTTGTGTGTGAGTTTGTTAATGACGTCACAGTGGGAAAAGCTCTTCTTTCTACTTTTTTGGACTGAATTGGTAGAATCTCAGGGCTAAAAGACGGGAGGTGCAGGATCCCCCCCAAAAAGAATTTTTTTTAAAAAAAATGGAAATATAATTGCTTTACAGAGAGGAATGTTTTCAAGGAGCTCATTGTAATCATGTAAAGGCCCCAGGTTAAGGATCCTGGAGGTCTGATGGAAGTTGGATTCAGGAGAGTCATTGGTGGCAGCCCCTTCTGCTGCCCGATCCTCTAAGAAAGCTCCTTGTAAGGGACTCACTAGGGGGCCCCTTGGGTTTCTATTTGCTGCCTGAGAGTCACAGTTAAGTAGTGGCCCTAGACAGGAAGGCTTTGTGTGGAGGCCTGATCCCCTTCTTTCCCATCACAGCCACCATATTTTCATGATTTCAGGAGGCTCTCATGGGCCCTGGCAGCTTCTCATCCTCCATGTCCAGGAGGGAGATGGTGTTGCTGGACCGTGGTCTTTGGAGTCAGACACTCCTAGGTTTGCTGCTGCTTCCAGTAGCAAGCCTTTGGGTAACTTGCTTCTCCTTGGGTTTTCCTTTCCTATAAAACAGAAATGATGATATCCAGGAGAGCTTATGGTATAGGGGTCAAGCTGAAAAGCCAAACAGTAGCATGAAGTTGAAAGGCCTTGCACTGTTATGACCAAAAGTCAGTGACTGGATCTTATTAAGCCTTAGCATCGTTTATCACATGGTGATTAGAATGGTACTCACCTCGCAGGGTTCTCAGGAGATAAAACATTTGTGACAATTGGTGGAATCCAAGGAAAGTCTATAGTTTCGTTAATGGTATTGTGCTGATGTTAATTTCTTGGTTTTGACAAATGTTTCACGATTGTGTAAGAGGTTGGCATATTCAGGAAGCTGGGTGAACAGATACAAGGACTCTGTACAATCTTTGAAACTTTTCAGTAAAGTGAAAATTATTCCAAAATGAAAAGTGTATTTTTTAAAATGTTGGTGAAGTAATTAGGGTGCTTGTAATTTAGTAAGCCCTCAATACATGGTAGGGGGCTTCCCAGGTGGCTCAGTGGTGAAGAGTCAACCTGCCAATGCAGGAGACTCAGGTTCAATCCCTGGGTTAGGAAGATCCCCTGGAGAAGGAAGTGGTAACCTACTACAGTATTCTTGCCTGGGAAATCCCATGGATAGAGGAGCCTGGCAGGCTACAATCCATGGAGTCACAAAAGAGTGTTGGACACAACTTAGTGACTAAACAACAATACATGATGGCCATTACCGTTACTACAAAGACAGCTATAGTTACTACTTCTGATACCTTGCAGGGTCATAACCCACGTGTGTGTCTAGCTGCTGCTGCTAAGTGACCACTCTACAAGTGGTATGCTAGTTTTCTACTGCTGCTGTAACAAATTGATACAAACTTGGTGACTTAATACTGATTTGTTATAGTCCTGGAGACCAGTAGAGGTCTCACCGGGCTAAAATCAAGGTATCAACAGGATTGCGTTATTTCTGGAAGGGGAGACTCTGTTTCCTGGACTTTTCCAGCTTCCAGAGGATCTTGGCATTCCCTCCATCTTCAAAGCAAGTGATCATGTTACTGTGACTTCTGCTTTTGGGATTCCACCCCTCTCTGATTCTGACTCCTGCTGCTGTTTTATAAGAACCCTTTTTATAAAACCTTGGGCCCATCTGCATAATCCAGGGTATTCTTCCCATCTCAAGATCCTTAACTGCATAACATCAGCAAAGTCCCTTTTGCCATGTAAAGCAACATTGCCAAGTTCTCAGAGTTGGGACAAGGACATGATCAGGGGCTGATACTTTGCCCACCGCAAGTGCTAAGTCATCTTCTCCTTTCTTCATCTGCCTGTGTTCTTCTTCCCCTTTACAGCCTGTAGACGGGAGGGCCCTGCTGTTTGATTTCCCTGGGTGAAGTTTATACCCACAGGACTTGAGAGGGCAGCTCTCAGCTACTTCCCTTGGAGGCCTGAGCTCTATGTGAGGGAGAGTTCACATTGAGGTTTGAAGTCCAGCAGGTGTGTGTGATGTGCAGCTGGGTGCCATGTTACTGAGTTAACAGATTTTGATTCTTCAGTTTTGGGCTTGGTGCTTCAGGCACCGAAAAGGTGACCAGCTTTCCCTTGGTTAGCAACTATGCTAACGTACGAACTGTTGAATCTGAAGGTAATTACATCTCACCCCTTATAAACACTGACTGTGGGTCATGGATGTTCCTGGGTGCCATACTCCCTTAGTTCTTTGTTCAAGGCTTTATTTCCACTCCTTCTTTTTCCTCTTTACCTGCCTGTGTGTGCATGCTTAATTGCTCAGTCGTGTCCAACTCTTTGTGACCCGTGGACTATAGCCTGCCAGGCTCCTCTGTCCACGGGATTTCCCAGGCAAGAATACTGGAGCGGGTTGCCATTTCCTTCTCCAGGGGATCTTCCAGACCCAGGGATTGAACCTGCATCTTCTGCATTGGCAGGCAGATTCTTTACCACTGAGCCACATGGGAAGCCCCTTTAGCTGGCCATCTCTGTCTAAATCCGGACTGTTGAATGTGGCAGCCACTGGCCACATGTAGCTGTTTGAGCACTTGAAGTGCAGCTAATCTGAACTGAGATATGCTGTAAATACACACTGACATTTAGAGACTTAGTATGAAGCAAAGAATGTAGAAGATTAATGATGTCTAGATGCTGATTATATGTTTTACAATAATATTTTAGCTATATTGGGTTAAATAAATGGCATTGAAATTAATTTCACCTGTTTCTTTTTACTTTTCAATGTGGCTACTAGAACATGTAAAATACATGTGTAGCTTGCATTGTTTTCCTTTTGGTGAGTGCTGGTCTAAATCCTACTCATCATCCTGTGTGTGTGTGAAGGGCCCTGTTATCCCTGTCATTGTGACAGGTAAAAGGCTTCCCCAGGATTTCTCTCCTTCCTTCCTTCCTTCGTCTTTCTTTCCTTTCTCTCTCCCTCTCTCCCTCTCTCGCCCCCTCCTCCCGCTCTCTTCACTATTTTTACAATGAGCCTGCTAATTGAATCTCTGGGAGTGTTACATCCTTTCAAGCATGATGAGGTTGCTCAGTAGAAAAGGCAGTGAGTGCTTTATCCCGGGCCACAAGGCTAGGAAGTCATTCACTGTCTCCCGTCTTCCCACCTTACTCTTCACGCCCTGGAAAATTCCAGATTTTTTGGTTTTTTCTTTGGTTTTACTTCTGTTGGGGGTCGTGGCACATCTCTTTAACAGCTCCTGAGGGGGGTGTCTCTCATTCCCTTCCAAGTCTGCCTTGAGAACTACCACTCGGGAAGAGAGGGCAGTCCAGGGGTTCCTAAGGGGCATCAGAGTCATGTGGGGGGTGAAATGCAGATTTCTGAGCTCTGCATGCTGGCGTTTAACAGGAAAGAGGCTGATTTGCACCCAACAAGTCACTGGACACATTTGCCTGACATTTGCTTGACTGGGAGGGGGCAGTGCAGCCCTGACTGCAGCATAAGCCTCCAGTGTTCATTTCTGCAAAGTGCTGTCTGGGTTGCCCGAGTCGCTCGGGAGAGGTGCTCATGAGGTATTGCGTGCAGCTGGGGGTTGACACAACCAGTCCCCCCTGCCCCCTCCAGCCAGCGCACAGCCCCTGATGATGGCGAGCTGGGCTTATTAAGAGGTCATCCTTTCCTCCAGTGAAAGGACAGTGAGAGGACAGATGGTGGAGAGTGGCTGGAAGGTACGAGACTGGTCTAGAGGTTCCAAGGGAGAGCTCTGTGGTTAGATAGCTGGATTCACACCCTGGCGCCGCCACCTGTCAGCTGTGTGACTTGGGGCTGGTTACTTGCAGTCTCTGAGCCTCTGTTCCTTCATCTGCAAACAGGAGGGTGGTTGTTGAAGTCACTGGTCGTGGAGATCGTGGCTGGTAGGAGAGCAGTGGGTGATGCCGCTTGCTGTTTTGCCATGGTATCCGATTACTTCTGATGAACCTCAGGCAGGGAACATCCAGCTAATTTAATGGTTTTAACGAGGAACATCTAGGAACCCCAGGCAGATTTAGGCGAGGGGAAACCCTGGCAACATGTGGAGGAGGAGGTGGTCGTGAACGGAGGTGAGGAAGCTTGCGGCAGAGAGCTGCTCTGTGGATTCCGGGGCCGCCCGTGGGTCCACAGCTCTGCAAACCTGGGCTCTTGTGCAGCACATCTCCTTTGCCCTGGGTGCCGGCAAGCCTTCCTTGGCCTGCATCGGGGGAATGACTCTCCTTGGACCAGCTGACTGAGCAGGAGTGGGATAAGAGCTTGTGAGCCTGAGGGAGCCCAGGGCATCAAGGGGGTGGCTGGGCTGGGTGCTCGGGGAAGAAAAGGAAGTCATTTTTCAGCTCTGGGGAGTAAGACCATTGCAGGGAAGACACATGTTTCTGGTGGGAACCTGGTTACCTGCTCACTCCTGTCACCCTGGAATGCTGACTTCTTGCCCTTCCTCTCACCTCCAGCCCTGGAGGGACCTGAGCCAAGGATTCAGCACTGGGGCCTTCTGGGCCCTGGCCTTGAGCTGGGAGGAGGTGGAAGGCATGAACCCCGGAGCCTCGTACAAGGCAAAAGTGGGTGCACTAGGCTTCTCTTTGCTCTGAGTGCCCGCTCTGAGTTTTCAGAAACTTGCAAATTGAGCTGAAAGAGGAGTGTTTCTTTTCAATAGGAGTGTGATTCTGGCTGGGAGCTGCCTTTCTGGGGTAGTGTCATTTCAACCACTTGTTTGAATATTCAAACCTGTGGATTTTTCTCTCTTAGCACATGGGGCTCTTGTTTGGTTAGAATGGCTTTAATTATAGGTTTGTTTTTGATAAGTAGCTTGTTATCTTAGTGTATTTTTCTTTCAGGAAGGACCTTGCTGGTTTTCAGTGTAAGTCTGAGTAGATATGAATATTTGGAGATGGGAAAGTGATGGAAATGAGAACCCAGATACTTGCCTTCAGGAAATGGGTCTCCTTGCAGCTCTGAATGGAATTTTCTGGCATTCACTATTGTGAAGACTCTAGCTAATGTCCCTGGAGGTGGGACTTGGCAGCTGAAATTTTTGGTAAACCCGAGTTCATGTGCCCAACACACAGTGAGGCCAAACAAACAGAATCGTGGTTGTTTGGAGTGGAGTAAGGTTGATAATAGTAAGGAGATCGGGGCATCTGGTGCTCAAAAGACATGAAGTCCTCGGTGGTTTTGGGGGAAGAGTTTTCATCAGCAGAATTTGGGGTGAGGGCTGCAAGGTGTATGATCTTCCTCTGATTGGTTGGTGGGGAGGGAACAGAGGGGTGGTCCAGGGGCCTCAGTCAGCCTCCTGGTTCCAGCCACTCTGGGGTTCATGTGCTTTTGCTCAGCCTGAACGTTTCCTTCCACGTGGGAGGCTGGTTCCCGTAGAGGAGCTCAGAGTCCTGTCAGTTGTTCCCACGGCCCCCAGGAGGCACAGAATCAGGCCCTGCACAATTGTTTGACTTCCTTTCCTTTGTTTCCTGCGTTCCCTGACTCCCTCAGTAGTAACTGTTTGCCCTTTTGGAGCTCAGGACGCCGCAGCCCTTTTCCCTCAAACAAGAAACAGGGCGCTTGGAAAGGCTCTTGTACCCAAGAGAGCCTCCCACAGGGTCCTGCTCAGTTTCAAAATGCCCGGGGCCTTGTTTATGGGGTTAATGTGATTGAAAGGGGGGTGGGTGACAGTGATGTGAGGGTACATGGATTTTTTTTTTCCCTTTTCAGTTGTGTTTTGACTGAAGTAAAATCATGTTTAGTAAATGACATGAATTGCTGACTAAGTACTGGGAACTTTAGGTGTATTCCCATCTTCTTAATGGAGAGGCAATGGCAAGCCACTCCAGTACTCTTGCCTAGAAAATCCCATGGATGGAGGAGCCTGGTAGGCTGCAGTCTGTGGGGTCGCTAAGGGTCGGACACGACTGAGCGACTTCACTTTCACTTTTCACTTTCACACATTGGAGAAGGAAATGGCAGGCCGCTCCAGTGTTCTTGCCTGGAGAATCCCAGGGACGGGGGAGCCTGGTGGGCTTCCGTCTATGGGGTCACACAGAGTCGGACACGACTGAAGTGACTTAGCAACAGCAGCTTCTTCTTAAACTAGCCCTTTAAGGTGGATTATTAACCCCTTTTACAGCTGAAGATTCTGAAGCTGAGTGAAATAATTTCCCCAAGATCCTACAGCTGCGATCTGAGCTGAGTTGGGATCTGAACACAAGTTGCTGTTACAGGACCATGTTAAAGCAACTATGTTCCATGTACGCTTAAAGAAGTGAGTGAGTGAAAGTCGCTCTGTCGTGTCCGACTCTTTGCGACCCCATGGACTATATATATAGTCCATGGAATTCTTCAGGCCAGAATACTGGAGTGGGTAGAAGATCCCTTCTCCAGGGGATCTTCCCAACCCAGGGATCGAACCCAGGTCTCCCGCATTGCAGGCGGATTCTTTACCAGCTGAGCCACAAGGGAAGCCCCTTTAAGGAACCTTACTAATAATAGGAGAAGGAGGTAAAGGTAACAGTTGCTGCTGCTGCTGCTGCTAAGTTGCTTCGGTCGTGTCCAACTCTGTGTGACCCCATGGATGGATGGCAGCCCACCAGGCTCCCCCGTCCCTGGGATTCTGCAAGCAAGAACACTGGAGTGGGTTGCCATTTCCTTCTCCAATGTGTGAAAGTGAAAAGTGAAAGTGAAGTCGCTCAGTTGTGTCCAACTCTTAGCGACCCCATGGACTGCAGCCTACTAGGCTCCTCCACCCATGGGATTTTCCAGGCAAGAGTACTGGAGTGGGGTGCCATTGCCTTCTAAAGGTAACAGTTACTGAATGCCTACTGTGTGCTGGGCCCTGTGCTAAGTGCTTTCCCATTGTTTCTAGCCCACAGCTGGTGGGGGCTGTTGATGGTGGTGGTATTACAACTACTACTACTGTTAGGGCCTTGGTTTCACAAAAGAGGATGCTGAGACTTCGAGGTGTTAAGTCCATTTCCTGGAAGAAGGTGGAGTGGGAATCACAAGAGTCCAGAGCCTCCTTGGGCTCATAGCGCGCAAACTGGATATGGAAGGGGTCTTAGTGGTCTGAAAATCCTCTGTTGAAATGATGGGTTTACAAGCATGGACAGAAGCTATTTTCAGTGGATTATCAAATACTTGCAGAGCATCAATTTGTGTGTAAGAGTCTGGGTCTGAAATGCTATTCAGAGATACTGGGAAGTGTACGACATGCCCTGTTCTTGAGGAGCTGACCGGTTATGGGTCTTACCACACCTATAACGATGGGAGGCGATGGGCATTTCAGGGCCTGTGAAAGTTCCCCAGACCAGATGTTGTTTATGGAGGGTAAGTTGGCTGCACTGGGGGCAGGGAAGACCTGAAGGCAAGAAGGAGAAAAAGTAGACTAGTTGGCTTGTGCAGAGCCATCCATCCTAAGTTAGGAGAACCTTAGAGGTCAAGTTTTGATCTTCGAGATGGTGGCACTTGGGCTATCTTATTGATGTGGAATGGCCTGGCCTGAGAGGTGCTTCCCAAGGTTCATCAGGCAGGTAGTCAGGAATGGATTGGGAGGTGGACGGATGAGGCTGGAGAAAGGTCCTCCAGGTGAGAATGCTGTTGTGAGCTACTGGGCAGGAAAGGGTTACTGCTGGGCCTCTCCTTAGAGTTAGTGATCCAGTAGACTGTGGTCCTTAAGCAAAGGTGAGTAATGCCGACAGGAGAGGCAGAAGTCAGCCTTCATTGTGATTGAGTTGGGAGTTTAGAGATGAGATGACTTTCATAGGCTCTGAGAAAGGGACATGTTAGTTTATCATCACCTCCTCCTAACTGAGGATGAGTTGATTTGCATTTTCATCAGAAAACTCTCCTCCTCGGCAGTGGAGGTGGCATTCAGACATCCGTCTACCACTTTCTGGACCAATGTCAGCAGCCGTGAAGGCTGGCTTGTCTTGGGTGTGGCGTTCAATCCTAGAGATCTGATGATAGTGGGGAAGGGGGAAGGAGAAAGCAATGAAGAGTGGAGGGAGAGAAGAAATGCCGCGTGTGGGCCATTTGCAGATTGTAACAGTCAGGGGTCAGATCCTGGCTTGCCTCTTTATCACTCAGTGAGTCCCACCCAAGGCGGTTCTAATCCAACAGTAACGAACATTGTACTTTGGGATCCTCCCCCAAAGGTTGGCTATACCCAGTTTCTCGAATTTTTTAATTCTTGGAAATCTTTTAAGTAACTTCTTCCAGGTCAGGGGTCACTGAGGGGACTGAGGCTCTCTTTTCGAGCCTACTGTCTCTGTCACCAAAAGCTTGTCTCATTACCAATTCTCCAACTTTTAATGAAGCAGTTGAGAGTGATTGGTGGGAAATACCAGTCTGATTGAAAAGTGATTTTCTTGCTTTGTGATTAGAAACAAAAGACCAAATGTAGGGCTCTTGTCTTGCCCAGGGGAAATAGTGGAGAGATCTCTGGTGAGGACGCGCCTAGAGAAACGTGTGTGGGTGGTTGTGCAAGTGTCTGTGTGGTGGTTCCTGGTGAATCGTGACCTGTGGTTCCATGAGAGTGGTTATTCCTGAATGGAGCGCCTTATAATGATTGCTTCTTAGCGCCTCTAGTTTCTGACACTCTCTGTTCTATGAGGTAGGTCTGCTTGCTTTATTTATAAGTTTTCTAAGTGACCTAACTTCTCAGTGTTATTCCTTAAAAGATGACATCTGAAAGCTCATAGGTCTGAAGCCCTTAATTAGTTCTGTGAAGAGGCTCTGTCCTCCTACACAGTGTTGGAGGATGTTAGATGAAAAAGTGCTGTCCTGAAATAAATCTACCCCTGTGCTGTCTAGTAGAACTTTCTGCCGTGATGGAGATGTTCTGTATCTCTGCTGTACAGTGTGACAACCGCTAGCCATGTGCAGCTATGGAACACTTGAAATGTGCCTAGTGTGGCTAAGGAACTGAATTTTAAATTTTATTTACTTGTCATTAAAATTTAAATAGCCATATGTAGTGACAACTATATTGATGAACCCTGATTTAAACAGTGGCCAGAGATGACTGCTGGCTGTGTTTAGCCCTTGAATATAGGTCTTAGTTGAGCAGGCTTGTTTGTGAGGGGAGATGTCTTAAGGGGACTCGAGTGGACATGAGAAAGTCTAAGAGATAGTGTAGAATTGTTGAATTTTATTTAAATTTTAGACTTCAGAAATCTAAACTATATACACTATATATACAATGAACAATATATATACAAATGCAGTTTTTAAATTAAAAAACTATTGATGAAGCAGGAGCATTTACAGACTTAGAGAATGAACTGAATGGTTACCACTAGGAAAGGGGTTGGGGGAGAGGGATAGATGAGTTTGGGATTGACATGTACACATGGCTATATTTAAAACTGATAACCAACAAGGACCTGCTGTATAGCATAGGAAATTCGGCTCAATATTCTGTACTAACCTAAATGGAAAAAGAGATACTTGTATGGGTGTAACTGAATCACTTTGCTGTACACTTGTGACTAACACATCATTGTTAATCAACTATGCTGTATTATAAAAATTTTAAAAAAATCTTAGACTTCAAAGAAGACTTGGGTGAGTGGAGCTCGAGTAGGCAGGGAAGTTTCTTAGAGGATAATGGCATGCCTGTAGCTTCTGGGTCATCTGGAATAAAGTCCATGCAGGTGTAAGTGTTCTCTTTCTTTGCACTCCCAGGGAAGCAGTATATGGAAGACTTCAGGCTTGGGAGCCTGACAGATCAGTATGAAAATGGTGGTTATCTATGCAAGATATTTAGGTTTCTAAGCCTTTGTTTCTTGATCTGTAAAATGTGTATAATATCAATAGTATCTCCAAGAGCTTTTGTTATATTAGATGACTTATACTAGTGTCAAGCTTCTAGTGTCTTGGCACATAGAAGGTTCTCAAAGAATGTAGACATTATTATTGAAAATAGGATTAGCATATATACACTCAGTTCCCTGACTATTAAAGGGCATCACACAACTGAGGTTATACTCCTTCTCTGTATATCCTCTGAAGGAGATCTGTCTCTTCACATGTTGGGCAAGGAATCTTGAGATTGTCCCAGAGAGATTGGAGAGATGACAAGAAGGGTGTGAAGTAATACCCTAAGTATTACTAAGTAATACACAGAGGGACCCTTGCAAAATCGAGAATTATAGCGTGATAAATAAACGCATGGCTGCAGTCACTGGTAGGGGCACAAGTTTATCAGTGTGTATTGCGATCTTCCGGAGAAGGCAATGGCAAGCCACTCCAGTACTCTTGCCTAGAAAACCCCATGGATAGAGGAGCCTGATGGGCTGCAGTCCATGGGGTCGCTAAGGGTCGGACACAACTGAGCGACTTCCCTTTTCACTTTTCACTTTCATGGATTGGAGAAGGAAATGGCAACCCACTCCAGTGTTCTTGCCTGGAGAATCCCAGGGACGGGGGAGCCTGGTGGGCTTCCGTCTATGGGGTCACACAGAGTCGGACACGACTGAAGTGACTTAGCAGCAGCATTGCGATCTTCAGAATTCCAACTTTCATTCTCCTTGCATCCCAGAAGAGTGCTGACTGGAGTTGACAGCTCCCATACTCACTAGGGTTCTGGGCGTTTGTTTGCATGGCACCTCAGACATCTCTGGGATATGATTCCATTATCATATCCTTATCTGGGTTCTCTGTTTACTTGAACACTTGAAGTTAATTTAGTATCTTACAAGAACCAAACATTGTCTTCCAGACGTCATTAATCTCACCTTTCTTCTCCAGCCTAAGTGTGAAATTAATCAAAAAGGAAAGGGAAATTAATAATAACATCGGTAGTCACAATCCATCAGGAGGCCTCACAGCAGGTAGGATATTAACTTCGAATTAATACACACTTCAACAAATTAAAGGTATAGAAAAGGATTATTTATTATTTCAGAAATGCCCCTTAATGCTTCCTGCTTTGATAATCAGTTAGATGATGGGTGATGTCTGGTGAGAAGACCATTCAGTATTGAGGTCACTTTAGGGCCCATAGAAAGCCTTAAGTCAACTTTTTTTTTTTTTCATATTCCATGTAGATAAATGAGATCAAGCCAGATGGTTAATGCATCCTTGTTTCCTGTCAGTTGAAAGGATTTGCCCAAACACTTGCAGTTCTGATTTCTATTTACAATAAACTAAATTTGATCCCGGGTTGTGTGTTTCCTTGTTATGACATGCGGTATGATCAGTTTCAAAGGACACATTATTATGAACACATTATGGAAAAGAATGGAGCATTATAATTATAACTCTCTATTACAGCTTTCACTGAGGTTGATAAAGGACAGGCTTTTGTTGCTGAATCGTTCTTGTAATTACATCAGCACTAACAGGCAGCAGTCACCTTCCATTAGGGGTGGGAGACAGGGAGCCTTACTATTTAAGTGATCACATAAGGTGCCGAATGAATCATCTTCAGCCT